>NW_026947485.1:5475000-5688818 GCF_034190915.1 Cavia porcellus | reverse complement strand
TATCCCCAACTCACCTGTCCGGCAGCACCACGCTGGAGCGTTGCACATCACCGCCGTGTCTCGGGGTTGATCAGTCCCCGTGCGGGTCACCAAATGTCGGTGTCGCTCCCAGCCTGCAGGAAGAACACGTGACAGATTCTGACGGTGTGCAACCTTGCCTTTATTTGTCTCCGCGTGGGCCCCGCGAGGCCTCCTCTGTGCCACCAGCCCTTTTTCGCCGGTGGACTTTCTCTATCTCTCTCTGTGCTTTCTTCTGTGCTTCTCTCTTGTGGCGGGAGAGGCATTTACTTTTATAGGGTAACAGTGGCCAATCAGTTCAAAGCGCGCGATGCGGGCTGATTGGCTAACATCAGTTGTTGCTAGGCAGACTATCTTACAGAGCGGGTTGTTTAAGTCGCCAGTGCAATCAGGGGGCAGGAAGCAGGCGCCAACTTGGCTCATTCGATGGGAGGGGCAATCTAGCTCAGGCTCCGCTCCCACCCACAGGCCCTACGTCCGCCAAGTAAGGCGACCGGTGTCGGCCGCGGCTCCCAACATCTCCCCCTATTTTATTTACTTTGAATGAATGTATGCATCGCAGCCCGCCCTGGATCGAGTGCAGAGGCTTATGCCCTGTGTTGAGGCCCACCGTAGGCCCTTGGCTTGGACCCTGGTGGGCCGCCCCTGGGTCCGCCAAGGCCTTGAGACCCTCGTCCTTTTTCCAGGGCCAGGAGTGAACTGGACGGAACCTGGATGCACATAGGCATGCACTCATGCCCCTCCGTGTGATCCCCTCGGAGAGGCATCTAGATCTGGGCAGATTCTAGTAATCCAGCGGCTTTCGTGCAGTATGGGGTAGGGCCTGGCTTAGGTCGAGTCGTGCTGGGGAGGCACACTCTTACCCGTCATTGACTCATCTACCCTGCTGTGTAGTGTCAATAGGGAAGGAGTGTGGAAGACCCACCACATCTAGACCCGGTCGTAGGCCAGTCGAGCGAGCCATGCGTAGGCCTGGGGGTCATTGTGCCCATCACGGGCTGCTGCCAGGGCCGCATGGGCAACCAGGCGTACTTGATGCCGGGCCGCCGCAAGGCGCCCATTAATAAATGATGTAACCCATCGGAGCAAGAATGGTCCTACAAGTAAGAACAGAAGCAAGGAGCACAGGGGACCTAACAATGGTAAAACATAGGGGAGCAAGCCATTCCAGGCTCCCCAAAAAGGGATTGTCCTGCAGTTCTTTTAGGGCTCATCTTGTTGTTGGGTCTGCGGTTGGCCCCTGGTGGAACAGGCCTGATCTTCAGTCGAGGGACTTGTTGCATCAACCTCTCTGGGACCCACAGTGGTTTTCGTCCCGGTTCCTGCGGAAAAACACAAACCACGCCTCGGTTCCAGCTAACTACCGGATCCGGGCCCATCCATTGTCATGCCATAGATAACCGCGCCTTTGGAGGCAGGCCTTGGCTTACTCCCCCTTTTTGTTTTTTATTTTTTATTTTTTATTTTTGGTCTTTTTCGTGTTTTTTTTTTTTTTTTTTTTTTTTTTTTTTATCTGTACCAGGGATCGAACTCGCGATTGCCTGCTTACAAGGCAGGCGCTTATGCCGCTGAGCTAAATCCCCAGCCCCCGTTTCCTCGACTGGCGTTTTTCTCAGCCTGCTCGGCAGAGTAGCCGCCCATGAAAATACCGTCCGCCCCGCGGCGCAACGTCATAGGACGGCGGTCGCGACAGAGTGGAACGGGGCGTCACTTCCTGTGCCGGCTGAGAGAAGGGAGGGTTCCCTGTAGCGGCCTCTCGGCGGGGAGCCGCTTCTGGAGAAGAGCTCCAGGGCGGAGCGGATGGCTCTCTATCTCCTCCCCGCCAGAGAGCGCTCGGGGGCCCTTTCTCCTCTCTCTGCTTTTCTCGGGCGGCGCACGCACACAATTCGCGGCGCAACTCGGCATAGGAGTCAAGGCACGCATGTATCATTTCCCACAGGGGGCGAATAGCCGGCGAAATATCCCCTTCCAATTCCGCCGAGGCGAGGTCCCCGCCTAACTTCTCCCATGACGGCAGGTTTAAATGCCCCGTGGGTAAAAACCAGGGAGCCACCCTATCTATCTCTGCTATGAATAGTTCCAGTGTTTTTTGACCTACCCTGAGGTCTCTAGCTTTTAAAAGCTTCCTAAGGGCCTTTACCAAGGGCCGCGCCTCCGCGCTCGGTAAATTACCCATTCTCAACCTCTAAGGGCTGTTACTCACCGCGTGTGACTTAAAGAACCCGTCACCTACGCGTGAGCCTGAGGGGAGTCTAAAAGCCCTGTAGGTGCGCGCCACCCAGAGCCCAGGCTTATCCCCAACTCACCTGTCCGGCAGCACCACGCTGGAGCGTTGCACACCACCGCCGTGTCTCGGGGTTGATCAGTCCCCGTGCGGGTCACCAAATGTCGGTGTCGCTCCCAGCCTGCAGGAAGAACACGCGACAGATTCTGACGGTGTGCAACCTTGCCTTTATTTGTCTCCGCGTGGGCCCCGCGAGGCCTCCTCTGTGCCACCAGCCCTTTTTCGCCGGTGGACTTTCTCTATCTCTCAATGTGCTTTCTTCTGTGCTTCTCTCTTGTGGCGGGAGAGGCATTTACTTTTATAGGGTAACAGTGGCCAATCAGTTCAAAGCGCGCGATGCGGGCTGATTGGCTAACATCAGTTGTTGCTAGGCAGACTATCTTACAGAGCGGGTTGTTTAAGTCGCCAGCGCAATCAGGGGGCAGGAAGCAGGCGCCAACTTGGCTCATTCGATGGGAGGGGCAATCTAGCTCAGGCTCCGCTCCCACCCACAGGCCCTACGTCCGCCAAGTAAGGCGACCGATGTCGGCCGCGGCTCCCAACATCTCCCCCTATTTTATTTACTTTGAATGAATGTATGCATCGCAGCCCGCCCTGGATCGAGTGCAGAGGCTTATGCCCTGTGTTGAGGCCCACCGTAGGCCCTTGGCTTGGACCCTGGTGGGCCGCCCCTGGGTCCGCCAAGGCCTTGAGACCCTCGTCCTTTTTCCAGGGCCAGGAGTGAACTGGACGGAACCTGGATGCACATAGGCATGCACTCATGCCCCTCCGTGTGATCCCCTCGGAGAGGCATCTAGATCTGGGCAGATTCTAGTAATCCAGCGGCTTTCGTGCAGTATGGGGTAGGGCCTGGCTTAGGTCGAGTCGTGCTGGGGAGGCACACTCTTACCCGTCATTGACTCATCTACCCTGCTGTGTAGTGTCAATAGGGAAGGAGTGTGGAAGACCCACCACATCTAGACCCGGTCGTAGGCCAGTCGAGCGAGCCATGCGTAGGCCTGGGGGTCATTGTGCCCATCACGGGCTGCTGCCAGGGCCGCATGGGCAACCAGGCGTACTTGATGCCGGGCCGCCGCAAGGCACCCATTAATAAATGATGTAACCCATCGGAGCAAGAATGGTCCTACAAGTAAGAACAGAAGCAAGGAGCACAGGGGACCTAACAATGGTAAAACATAGGGGAGCAAGCCATTCCAGGCTCCCCAAAAAGGGATTGTCCTGCAGTTCTTTTAGGGCTCATCTTGTTGTTGGGTCTGCGGTTGGCCCCTGGTGGAACAGGCCTGGTCTTCAGTCGAGGGACTTGTTGCATCAACCTCTCTGGGACCCACAGTGGTTTTCGTCCCGGTTCCTGCGGAAAAACACAAACCGCGCCTCGGTTCCAGCTAACCACTGGATCCGGGCCCATCCATTGTCATGCCATAGATAACCGCGCCTTTGGAGGCAGGCCTTGGCTTACTCCCCCTTTTTGTTTTTTATTTTTTATTTTTTATTTTTGGTCTTTTTCGTTTTTTTTTTTTTTTTTTTTTTTTTTTTTTTTTTTTTTATCGGTACCAGGGATCGAACTCGCGATTGCCTGCTTACAAGGCAGGCGCTTATGCCGCTGAGCTAAATCCCCAGCCCCCGTTTCCTCGACTGGCGTTTTTCTCAGCCTGCTCGGCAGAGTAGCCGCCCATGAAAATACCGTCCGCCCCGCGGCGCAACGTCATAGGACGGCGGTCGCGACAGAGTGGAACGGGGCGTCACTTCCTGTGCCGGCTGAGAGAAGGGAGGGTTCCCTGTAGCGGCCTCTCGGCGGGGAGCCGCTTCTGGAGAAGAGCTCCAGGGCGGAGCGGATGGCTCTCTATCTCCTCCCCGCCAGAGAGCGCTCGGGGGCCCTTTCTCCTCTCTCTGCTTTTCTCGGGCGGCGCACGCACACAATTCGCGGCGCAACTCGGCATAGGAGTCAAGGCACGCATGTATCATTTCCCACAGGGGGCGAATAGCCGGCGAAATATCCCCTTCCAATTCCGCCGAGGCGAGGTCCCCGCCTAACTTCTCCCATGACGGCAGGTTTAAATGCCCCGTGGGTAAAAACCAGGGAGCCACCCTATCTATCTCTGCTATGAATAGTTCCAGTGTTTTTTGACCTACCCTGAGGTCTCTAGCTTTTAAAAGCTTCCTAAGGGCCTTTACCAAGGGCCACGCCTCCGCGCTCGGTAAATTACCCATTCTCAACCTCTAAGGGCTGTTACTCACCGCGTGTGACTTAAAGAACCCGTCACCTACGCGTGAGCCTGAGGGGAGTCTAAAAGCCCTGTAGGTGCGCGCCACCCAGAGCCCAGGCTTATCCCCAACTCACCTGTCTGGCAGCACCACGCTGGAGCGTTGCACACCACCGCCGTGTCTCGGGGTTGATCAGTCCCCGTGCGGGTCACCAAATGTCGGTGTCGCTCCCAGCCTGCAGGAAGAACACGCGACAGATTCTGACGGTGTGCAACCTTGCCTTTATTTGTCTCCGCGTGGGCCCCGCGAGGCCTCCTCTGTGCCACCAGCCCTTTTTCGCCGGTGGACTTTCTCTATCTCTCTCTGTGCTTTCTTCTGTGCTTCTCTCTTGTGGCGGGAGAGGCATTTACTTTTATAGGGTAACAGTGGCCAATCAGTTCAAAGCGCGCGATGCGGGCTGATTGGCTAACATCAGTTGTTGCTAGGCAGACTATCTTACAGAGCGGGTTGTTTAAGTCGCCAGCGCAATCAGGGGGCAGGAAGCAGGCGCCAACTTGGCTCATTCGATGGGAGGGGCAATCTAGCTCAGGCTCCGCTCCCACCCACAGGCCCTACGTCCGCCAAGTAAGGCGACCGGTGTCGGCCGCGGCTCCCAACATCTCCCCCTATTTTATTTACTTTGAATGAATGTATGCATCGCAGCCCGCCCTGGATCGAGTGCAGAGGCTTATGCCCTGTGTTGAGGCCCACCGTAGGCCCTTGGCTTGGACCCTGGTGGGCCGCCCCTGGGTCCGCCAAGGCCTTGAGACCCTCATCCTTTTTCCAGGGCCAGGAGTGAACTGGACGGAACCTGGATGCACATAGGCATGCACTCATGCCCCTCCGTGTGATCCCCTCGGAGAGGCATCTAGATCTGGGCAGATTCTAGTAATCCAGCGGCTTTCGTGCAGTATGGGGTAGGGCCTGGCTTAGGTCGAGTCGTGCTGGGGAGGCACACTCTTACCCGTCATTGACTCATCTACCCTGCTGTGTAGTGTCAATAGGGAAGGAGTGTGGAAGACCCACCACATCTAGACCCGGTCGTAGGCCAGTCGAGCGAGCCATGCGTAGGCCTGGGGGTCATTGTGCCCATCACGGGCTGCTGCCAGGGCCGCATGGGCAACCAGGCGTACTTGATGCCGGGCCGCTGCAAGGCACCCATTAATAAATGATGTAACCCATCGGAGCAAGAATGGTCCTACAAGTAAGAACAGAAGCAAGGAGCACAGGGGACCTAACAATGGTAAAACATAGGGGAGCAAGCCATTCCAGGCTCCCCAAAAAGGGATTGTCCTGCAGTTCTTTTAGGGCTCATCTTGTTGTTGGGTCTGCGGTTGGCCCCTGGTGGAACAGGCCTGATCTTCAGTCGAGGGACTTGTTGCATCAACCTCTCTGGGACCCACAGTGGTTTTCGTCCCGGTTCCTGCGGAAAAACACAAACCGCGCCTCGGTTCCAGCTAACCACTGGATCCGGGCCCATCCATTGTCATGCCATAGATAACCGCGCCTTTGGAGGCAGGCCTTGGCTTACTCCCCCTTTTTGTTTTTTATTTTTTATTTTTTATTTTTGGTCTTTTTCGTTTTTTTTTTTTTTTTTTTTTTTTTTTTTTTTTTTATCGGTACCAGGGATCGAACTCGCGATTGCCTGCTTACAAGGCAGGCGCTTATGCCGCTGAGCTAAATCCCCAGCCCCCGTTTCCTCGACTGGCGTTTTTCTCAGCCTGCTCGGCAGAGTAGCCGCCCATGAAAATACCGTCCGCCCCGCGGCGCAACGTCATAGGACGGCGGTCGCGACAGAGTGGAACGGGGCGTCACTTCCTGTGCCGGCTGAGAGAAGGGAGGGTTCCCTGTAGCGGCCTCTCGGCGGGGAGCCGCTTCTGGAGAAGAGCTCCAGGGCGGAGCGGATGGCTCTCTATCTCCTCCCCGCCAGAGAGCGCTCGGGGGCCCTTTCTCCTCTCTCTGCTTTTCTCGGGCGGCGCACGCACACAATTCGCGGCGCAACTCGGCATAGGAGTCAAGGCACGCATGTATCATTTCCCACAGGGGGCGAATAGCCGGCGAAATATCCCCTTCCAATTCCGCCGAGGCGAGGTCCCCGCCTAACTTCTCCCATGACGGCAGGTTTAAATGCCCCGTGGGTAAAAACCAGGGAGCCACCCTATCTATCTCTGCTATGAATAGTTCCAGTGTTTTTTGACCTACCCTGAGGTCTCTAGCTTTTAAAAGCTTCCTAAGGGCCTTTACCAAGGGCCGCGCCTCCGCGCTCGGTAAATTACCCATTCTCAACCTCTAAGGGCTGTTACTCACCACGTGTGACTTAAAGAACCCGTCACCTACGCGTGAGCCTGAGGGGAGTCTAAAAGCCCTGTAGGTGCGCGCCACCCAGAGCCCAGGCTTATCCCCAACTCACCTGTCCGGCAGCACCACGCTGGAGCGTTGCACACCACCGCCGTGTCTCGGGGTTGATCAGTCCCCGTGCGGGTCACCAAATGTCGGTGTCGCTCCCAGCCTGCAGGAAGAACACGCGACAGATTCTGACGGTGTGCAACCTTGCCTTTATTTGTCTCCGCGTGGGCCCCGCGAGGCCTCCTCTGTGCCACCAGCCCTTTTTCGCCGGTGGACTTTCTCTATCTCTCTCTGTGCTTTCTTCTGTGCTTCTCTCTTGTGGCGGGAGAGGCATTTACTTTTATAGGGTAACAGTGGCCAATCAGTTCAAAGTGCGCGATGCGGGCTGATTGGCTAACATCAGTTGTTGCTAGGCAGACTATCTTACAGAGCGGGTTGTTTAAGTCGCCAGCGCAATCAGGGGGCAGGAAGCAGGCGCCAACTTGGCTCATTCGATGGGAGGGGCAATCTAGCTCAGGCTCCGCTCCCACCCACAGGCCCTACGTCCGCCAAGTAAGGCGACCGGTGTCGGCCGCGGCTCCCAACATCTCCCCCTATTTTATTTACTTTGAATGAATGTATGCATCGCAGCCCGCCCTGGATCGAGTGCAGAGGCTTATGCCCTGTGTTGAGGCCCACCGTAGGCCCTTGGCTTGGACCCTGGTGGGCCGCCCCTGGGTCCGCCAAGGCCTTGAGACCCTCGTCCTTTTTCCAGGGCCAGGAGTGAACTGGACGGAACCTGGATGCACATAGGCATGCACTCATGCCCCTCCGTGTGATCCCCTCGGAGAGGCATCTAGATCTGGGCAGATTCTAGTAATCCAGCGGCTTTCGTGCAGTATGGGGTAGGGCCTGGCTTAGGTCGAGTCGTGCTGGGGAGGCACACTCTTACCCGTCATTGACTCATCTACCCTGCTGTGTAGTGTCAATAGGGAAGGAGTGTGGAAGACCCACCACATCTAGACCCGGTCGTAGGCCAGTCGAGCGAGCCATGCGTAGGCCTGGGGGTCATTGTGCCCATCACGGGCTGCTGCCAGGGCCGCATGGGCAACCAGGCGTACTTGATGCCGGGCCGCCGCAAGGCACCCATTAATAAATGATGTAACCCATCGGAGCAAGAATGGTCCTACAAGTAAGAACAGAAGCAAGGAGCACAGGGGACCTAACAATGGTAAAACATAGGGGAGCAAGCCATTCCAGGCTCCCCAAAAAGGGATTGTCCTGCAGTTCTTTTAGGGCTTATCTTGTTGTTGGGTCTGCGGTTGGCCCCTGGTGGAACAGGCCTGATCTTCAGTCGAGGGACTTGTTGCATCAACCTCTCTGGGACCCACAGTGGTTTTCGTCCCGGTTCCTGCGGAAAAACACAAACCGCGCCTCGGTTCCAGCTAACCACTGGATCCGGGCCCATCCATTGTCATGCCATAGATAACCGCGCCTTTGGAGGCAGGCCTTGGCTTACTCCCCCTTTTTGTTTTTTATTTTTTATTTTTTATTTTTGGTCTTTTTCGTTTTTTTTTTTTTTTTTTTTTTTTTTTTTTTTTTTTTTTTTTTATCGGTACCAGGGATCGAACTCGCGATTGCCTGCTTACAAGGCAGGCGCTTATGCCGCTGAGCTAAATCCCCAGCCCCCGTTTCCTCGACTGGCGTTTTTCTCAGCCTGCTCGGCAGAGTAGCCGCCCATGAAAATACCGTCCGCCCCGCGGCGCAACGTCATAGGACGGCGGTCGCGACAGAGTGGAACGGGGCGTCACTTCCTGTGCCGGCTGAGAGAAGGGAGGGTTCCCTGTAGCGGCCTCTCGGCGGGGAGCCGCTTCTGGAGAAGAGCTCCAGGGCGGAGCGGATGGCTCTCTATCTCCTCCCCGCCAGAGAGCGCTCGGGGGCCCTTTCTCCTCTCTCTGCTTTTCTCGGGCGGCGCACGCACACAATTCGCGGCGCAACTCGGCATAGGAGTCAAGGCACGCATGTATCATTTCCCACAGGGGGCGAATAGCCGGCGAAATATCCCCTTCCAATTCCGCCGAGGCGAGGTCCCCGCCTAACTTCTCCCATGACGGCAGGTTTAAATGCCCCGTGGGTAAAAACCAGGGAGCCACCCTATCTATCTCTGCTATGAATAGTTCCAGTGTTTTTTGACCTACCCTGAGGTCTCTAGCTTTTAAAAGCTTCCTAAGGGCCTTTACCAAGGGCCGCGCCTCCGCGCTCGGTAAATTACCCATTCTCAACCTCTAAGGGCTGTTACTCACCGCGTGTGACTTAAAGAACCCGTCACCTACGCGTGAGCCTGAGGGGAGTCTAAAAGCCCTGTAGGTGCGCGCCACCCAGAGCCCAGGCTTATCCCCAACTCACCTGTCCGGCAGCACCACGCTGGAGCGTTGCACACCACCGCCGTGTCTCGGGGTTGATCAGTCCCCGTGCGGGTCACCAAATGTCGGTGTCGCTCCCAGCCTGCAGGAAGAACACGCGACAGATTCTGACGGTGTGCAACCTTGCCTTTATTTGTCTCCGCGTGGGCCCCGCGAGGCCTCCTCTGTGCCACCAGCCCTTTTTCGCCGGTGGACTTTCTCTATCTCTCTCTGTGCTTTCTTCTGTGCTTCTCTCTTGTGGCGGGAGAGGCATTTACTTTTATAGGGTAACAGTGGCCAATCAGTTCAAAGCGCGCGATGCGGGCTGATTGGCTAACATCAGTTGTTGCTAGGCAGACTATCTTACAGAGCGGGTTGTTTAAGTCGCCAGCGCAATCAGGGGGCAGGAAGCAGGCGCCAACTTGGCTCATTCGATGGGAGGGGCAATCTAGCTCAGGCTCCGCTCCCACCCACAGGCCCTACGTCCGCCAAGTAAGGCGACCGGTGTCGGCCGCGGCTCCCAACATCTCCCCCTATTTTATTTACTTTGAATGAATGTATGCATCGCAGCCCGCCCTGGATCGAGTGCAGAGGCTTATGCCCTGTGTTGAGGCCCACCGTAGGCCCTTGGCTTGGACCCTGGTGGGCCGCCCCTGGGTCCGCCAAGGCCTTGAGACCCTCGTCCTTTTTCCAGGGCCAGGAGTGAACTGGACGGAACCTGGATGCACATAGGCATGCACTCATGCCCCTCCGTGTGATCCCCTCGGAGAGGCATCTAGATCTGGGCAGATTCTAGTAATCCAGCGGCTTTCGTGCAGTATGGGGTAGGGCCTGGCTTAGGTCGAGTCGTGCTGGGGAGGCACACTCTTACCCGTCATTGACTCATCTACCCTGCTGTGTAGTGTCAATAGGGAAGGAGTGTGGAAGACCCACCACATCTAGACCCGGTCGTAGGCCAGTCGAGCGAGCCATGCGTAGGCCTGGGGGTCATTGTGCCCATCACGGGCTGCTGCCAGGGCCGCATGGGCAACCAGGCGTACTTGATGCCGGGCCGCCGCAAGGCGCCCATTAATAAATGATGTAACCCATCGGAGCAAGAATGGTCCTACAAGTAAGAACAGAAGCAAGGAGCACAGGGGACCTAACAATGGTAAAACATAGGGGAGCAAGCCATTCCAGGCTCCCCAAAAAGGGATTGTCCTGCAGTTCTTTTAGGGCTCATCTTGTTGTTGGGTCTGCGGTTGGCCCCTGGTGGAACAGGCCTGATCTTCAGTCGAGGGACTTGTTGCATCAACCTCTCTGGGACCCACAGTGGTTTTCGTCCCGGTTCCTGCGGAAAAACACAAACCGCGCCTCGGTTCCAGCTAACCACCGGATCCGGGCCCATCCATTGTCATGCCATAGATAACCGCGCCTTTGGAGGCAGGCCTTGGCTTACTCCCCCTTTTTGTTTTTTATTTTTTATTTTTTATTTTTGGTCTTTTTCGTGTTTTTTTTTTTTTTTTTTTTTTTTTTTTTTATCTGTACCAGGGATCGAACTCGCGATTGCCTGCTTACAAGGCAGGCGCTTATGCCGCTGAGCTAAATCCCCAGCCCCCGTTTCCTCGACTGGCGTTTTTCTCAGCCTGCTCGGCAGAGTAGCCGCCCATGAAAATACCGTCCGCCCCGCGGCGCAACGTCATAGGACGGCGGTCGCGACAGAGTGGAACGGGGCGTCACTTCCTGTGCCGGCTGAGAGAAGGGAGGGTTCCCTGTAGCGGCCTCTCGGCGGGGAGCCGCTTCTGGAGAAGAGCTCCAGGGCGGAGCGGATGGCTCTCTATCTCCTCCCCGCCAGAGAGCGCTCGGGGGCCCTTTCTCCTCTCTCTGCTTTTCTCGGGCGGCGCACGCACACAATTCGCGGCGCAACTCGGCATAGGAGTCAAGGCACGCATGTATCATTTCCCACAGGGGGCGAATAGCCGGCGAAATATCCCCTTCCAATTCCGCCGAGGCGAGGTCCCCGCCTAACTTCTCCCATGACGGCAGGTTTAAATGCCCCGTGGGTAAAAACCAGGGAGCCACCCTATCTATCTCTGCTATGAATAGTTCCAGTGTTTTTTGACCTACCCTGAGGTCTCTAGCTTTTAAAAGCTTCCTAAGGGCCTTTACCAAGGGCCGCGCCTCCGCGCTCGGTAAATTACCCATTCTCAACCTCTAAGGGCTGTTACTCACCGCGTGTGACTTAAAGAACCCGTCACCTACGCGTGAGCCTGAGGGGAGTCTAAAAGCCCTGTAGGTGCGCGCCACCCAGAGCCCAGGCTTATCCCCAACTCACCTGTCCGGCAGCACCACGCTGGAGCGTTGCACACCACCGCCGTGTCTCGGGGTTGATCAGTCCCCGTGCGGGTCACCAAATGTCGGTGTCGCTCCCAGCCTGCAGGAAGAACACGCGACAGATTCTGACGGTGTGCAACCTTGCCTTTATTTGTCTCCGCGTGGGCCCCGCGAGGCCTCCTCTGTGCCACCAGCCCTTTTTCGCCGGTGGACTTTCTCTATCTCTCTCTGTGCTTTCTTCTGTGCTTCTCTCTTGTGGCGGGAGAGGCATTTACTTTTATAGGGTAACAGTGGCCAATCAGTTCAAAGCGCGCGATGCGGGCTGATTGGCTAACATCAGTTGTTGCTAGGCAGACTATCTTACAGAGCGGGTTGTTTAAGTCGCCAGCGCAATCAGGGGGCAGGAAGCAGGCGCCAACTTGGCTCATTCGATGGGAGGGGCAATCTAGCTCAGGCTCCGCTCCCACCCACAGGCCCTAAGTCCGCCAAGTAAGGCGACCGGTGTCGGCCGCGGCTCCCAACAGACAGGCTTCAGGGTTAGCTTCATGCTGTTTTTTGCTCTGTGGGAGGAGAAGCTCCGGGAGAATGTACTAAGGTATGAAGCTGCGGTGAAGACTTTGCAGAAAGGCGCAGTTCAAAACAGCAACATGCAGCCGTGTGTGTTGATGAGAATGGAAACTCTGGGAAGTGCATACAATTAAAACTCAGTTTTTGACTCACACCCGCCATATTCTAAGAGCTGAGTAGTCAATAGTGATTACCACATGGAAAAGCACAGAGCCAGGTACTGTGAGGCTCTGGGGACACTGCAGTTCTAGATCAATCACATCACCTATTTATTAGCTCTCAAAAATCTGAGCCTGCCAGGGATTTAGCTCAATGGCATAGCACCTGCCTGGCAATCGCGAGGTCATGGGTTTGACTCCTGGTGAAAAAGAAAATCTATGCCCTAAAATATCTTCCAGATACTGCGCTGGATTATAGAAGGCATGCTCCCTCAGGAGGAAATCAGCCGAAACTGTGACTAGCAGGCTTTGGCAAAAGGAGAGGCAGGTCCATTACCCTGGGGCAGGGTAGAAACTCTCAAAATGGGGTGAAAGCATGAGTGATGGGTCACACAAAGACGCAGCACACTGCAGGTGAAGAGACGAGGTAAGTAGAGGCAGTGGTTTCCAATCCATGCCACAGTAAATCTTATCTCTGAGGTTCCCTGTTTCATTCCTATAATTTTTGGAAGAACAGTATGAAGACAGCATGTCACATATAAAAAAGAAATTTAGAAGTTAAGCTATCAATATTATACATAAGAAAATATTGATATATGAAAAATTAAGGTAGATTAATTGTGTACTTAAAAATGCATTAAAACTGAAAATAATTATAAAAGATTGGGATAGAACAGAGATTTGAACTGATGGTTTTTGACGTTAAAAGCTGCGCTTTTATTTATTCTATAATATTTTTTTAAAAGAGATACAATACTAAGGAGAAAAAAATTAGCCATGACATACAATCAACATGAGCACATATAGACTCAATAAAATAACCCCAACTTATACAAAGTGACAGCAAGAAATGCCAAAAGCCAAGGGATCAAGGAGTCATTAACACTCATTTGCTTCTAAGAAAGTGATGGAATAAAATACATAAAAACATTCATGCAGATAGTAGACATCTGTCCAAAGACAGGTCCAAGATATTTGTGAAATGTGTATGTTATATGATTATATGTGTACATCCCACACACCACAAGCAGAATACAATAGTGAAGCATGTACTGAATTGCTATAGCATAGGCCATCATGAGAAAAATATCATGAAGTCACCTCATATTCAGAGGATGAAAATCTTAAAATTGTTAAGAGCTCAAAATGATTTATATATTTAATGCAATAGCCATCAAAGTTGCAATATCCTTTCTTCCCCCTTAAAATTAAAACCTAATCTTCAAATTGATATGGAATTGCCTGGGACTCCACACAGCTGAACAACACTGAGAAAGAAAACTAAAGTTAGAAGACTCACACTTCTGGGTTTCAGTGCTTGTCTCCACGCCTGAGGTGACCAGCACAGTGCGACACGATGTGGAATACACAGATGGGTGAACGAGAGGACCGGATCACAGAAATGAACCCAGGCATCTCTGTGAGACTTGACGATGGTACCAACACTTTGCAGGAAGAAAACAAATGTTCTTTTCCACCAAAGGTACTGGACACATGGATAACCACGTGGAATTTCACTTCATATGCAGAAGTTAACTCAAAAGTGGAGTAATTTAATATAAGAGCTAAGACAAAAAAATCACTATGTAGAAGGAATCATAAGCGTAAACCTTGCTGACCTCAGATTGGCAACGGGGTTTTATTTTGCCAAAAAAGTCAAAGCAATGAAAACAAATAGATAAACTGCACTTCAAATTAAATGTTGTGAAATTAAAATTAAGAAAGCAAACAGACTACCTGTGGATGTGGAGCAAAGATCTGGAAATTGTATAGCAGGTAAGGCCTGATGGCTAGGATGCAGAAAACTCTTTCAACAAGACACAATATGTCCAATAAAAACAGGTAAAAGCTTTAAACAAGCATTTCCCCTCTGTGTTGATATATGATGGCCAATGAACGTAGAAAAGAGGGCCAGCCTGGTCAGTTAGTAGAGAAATGCAAACACAGACTGTAATGAGCTCCTCCTCATAGCTGTCGCTGGCTATAATCAGACACATGAGAATGAGTGTGGTGCAGAGTTTGGAAACCTTGTACAGGATCAGGGAAATAGAATGGCACAGTCTCCTGGATGAGGCCTCAGACACTTGACCATACAGTGACCATGCAACTGAGAAATGAAAACAGACATCAGTGTTACGGTTAAGATGCAAGATCTCGCCGCAGTTCTCCCATGCACGAGTGGCGGGGAGATGCTGGGCTCATCGGTCCATTCACACATCAGTGAGTGCAGCGGCTGAATGAGTGGGCAGGAGCTGGTGCCCGGTGGGAAGGGCAGGGCACTTGGGGTGTGACCCAGGAGGCCGCGTCCCCACCTCGCCCTCCTTTCTCTTCTTATCTCTCACCTCCATGAGTTGACCTTTTTCTCCGCCAGGCTCCTCTGCCCAACTTGGAGCTGTTGGCCCTGGATGAAGCTGTGGGTGTTGGACGTTTTGTCCCAGTGATGGTAAAATATTTAGGACATTCGTACAAAGTCTTGTACCTATTCTTCATACTAGCCAAAATGGGGAAACAATTGAGATATCCATTCGGGGGTACACAGAAAGCAAATTGTGGTTTGGAGGAAGAAAAATGTGAAACCAAAGAACCACAGACCCTGGGCAACATTCTGAGCGCACAAAATGTCACTGAATGTACATCTGAAAAGATGACACTGCAGTGTGAGTTTCGTCTAATTTTTAAAGTGCAGGAGCAGTGAGAAAAAGAGAAAAAAACAAAATCTCAGCGGATTCAATAGAATGAAAAATTTGAATTTGTGCTCCCTAATTTAGTATAATGGAATTACAAATGAAAAACCAAGAAACAGCAAAAAAGTCAAGATATCTGCAAACTAAAGAGCATAATATCAAATGTGCAGCACAAGGCTGAGAGTGTAGCTCAGTGGTAGAGCACCTGCGTGGCACGCAGGAGGCTCTGGGTTCAGTCCCTAAGGCCACCAGACAGAGAAAAACATGTTAAAATAAACAGTGGGTCAAAAACCGCAAAGAAAATAAGTCAGTACTGCCTACACCATCATAAGTCAAAATCTGGGAGATAAAGCAATAATTTTACTGAAAGGGAATTTTACAGGATTAAATATGATTTTATTTAAATTTTAAAAGAGGAGAAGCAAGAACAGGCAAACCAAGATGCAAGATAAGTAGATGGAAAGTGATAAAAAGAGAATAGAAATAAGAAGGGAAAATGTAATTCAAACAATGATAAAAGTTGCATAATGAAAACAGAATGAAATACGGACAGTAAAAAGTGGAGGTGACCCCTGGCTGCCCGTAGAGCAGGCTGTGAAATGCAATTCCGGGTCTTCGGAGGTGAGACTGGGTCTCTATCATCCCTCAGCCCTGAATTTCTTTGTTTCTTTCCATTTCTGCTCGTCTTTCTTCTGCATCTTTGCTGTGAAAAATTTCCAGTAATTTTACACTTCTCAAATATGTCCTGAAAGGGGAAACTTAGCGAAGCCCTGGTATCTGTCCATCTGTCCCGTCTGCTTCACTCCTCCCTTCCACCTTCTCTTCCTTTTAAGAATTTCACTTGTTTATGCTTTAATTTTCCATTCTTTCAGACGGGCCACTTCCCTGTTGCCGCAGAGCACTGTACTTCCTGGATCCTTGGCTCCATAGAAACAATACACAAAAAATAAATAAAATGTGTTTCAGTGTCACCATTTTAAACAAAGCCATTGTAAATCACAACCTGGTATTTGACAGGGAAAAATAGTGACCCTGCCCCTCATCACTCAGGCCGGTGGACATGCGCTGGTGGAGCCAGGCGTGGCCAGCTTTCTGATGTGGTTGGAGTCTCACATACACCGCAGTTTGTAAAGAGGTGACTTGCTTTTTATTGTCTTTCTGTTTTTAAGTAGAGTTTGAATGGAATGGCGACTCTCCACTATGAGTTAACTGCCACAGTCATACAAGCGGTATTATTTCTCAGACACAAGTCCTCAGTAACCACTCTCAACTCGAGAGAAAAAGAAAGCCCGGAGGTAAGTCTAGGCAGGAAGATTAATTACACATCGTGTGCACCGAGCAATTTCCCAGCGTGCTCCCGTGAAGGTGAATAAGGAGTCCACGCTGCTGCCCAGCTCACGGGAGCTCTACAGTTCCTCCGGTTCACACAGGGACACTGCTGGGGCATAAAGTGTCTGTGCACCTTTGGGTCCATTTGTGCTTTCCAGGGATGAGCAGACTATAGAAAGGGCTCCTGTCATTCAGGCAGCTCTGGTGACTTCCAGGGCAGGGTCAAGAGGGACCCTGCGGGGCACATCAGCAGCCACCTGCTGAGTCCACAGCACTCGGGCTCCTCCTGCATGTGTTTCCCAAAGGTGAACTTGGTCTTCTGTTTCCCCTCACTCACCCCAGCCCCCGACAGCTGGAGGGCCCACAGCCCTTGTTCTCAGGCACTGGGTCTGCAGAAGGCTCCGACCTGCAGCAGGGACAGGCGTCTGGACCCAGCTGGGGACAGCGGCAGTCGCCGTCCTGGTGCCCTCAGTGCCCCTGGAGCTCTGGGTGCAGCTCCTGGGCTGTGACTGCAGTCCCCTCGGGCTCTTGGCTCTCTTTGCTCACTTGTGTGGCATTTGTGTCCTGTCTTTTGCTCATTTGTTTACTAGGCAATGTTTTATGCTCTTGGAAGACGAGAGTAGAGGGACTGGATAGTGAGCATATCTGTATGGGATCTATATATCAGGAGGAATAAATATATGTTCTAGTCGATAACAGCAAAGAAAAATACTAATAGAGATTGAACATCTTTAATATGAAAGCCCCAAATCCCAAATGTTCCAAAATCTCAAAGCTTTTAAGCACTGACATAATACTACAAACACATCATTCCACATCTGATGTCACAGTAAAGTGCACTAATAAAATAAAACTACAACATTACTGACCTTCAGGGTGTGTCTGTGAGGTGCGTGTGAGGCATAAATGGATTCTGTGCTGAGTTTTTCGATTCCAAAATGTCTCATTTATATGAAAATATTCCAAAATTTAAAAATCCAAACCCTTTTTGTATCTTTCTTTTTTTCCTGCCCTTACGTGGCTTCCAGATGCATGCACTACAATTCCTTAGAAAGATGTATGTATAAAAGATAAAGTTCTTGCTCAAAACCCAAAACAAACAAGCAACAAACATAACAGAAGAGAAGCAGCAGTAGCTAGGAGCAGGTCAGCTGTGATCCAGCTATTGGAAATTTGGACATAGGAGAAGCAAACACCTAAAACAATTTTCTGTGAGGTAATTAAATTCAATATTGATTTACTTGGCATAAATTTTATCCCGTGAAAACAGACCAAGCAGAAATTCTAGCTTTAAAAACTGAAAACGTACTGATGGGAGGAAATCAGTTAATTTTAGACTGAACTGAAGACAACCTAATTAGAATGTGGCCAAAAATCTTATTTCTGAGCTTAAACTTCCTTGCCAATAAATGGAATTTTAAAAATAAACTTTTATCATCAGAAAAATATGCAAAGCTGAATTCTCACAAACATAAAGCTAAATAAGACTTGATTTTTCTTAACTTTTCTTGTAAGAAATCAGTTTCATAATCCTTTGGGTATCAGGGGTGAAGGAAGTCCATGGTCTTACTCAGTCACCCTCGTGCAGACGATTTTTATGTATATTTGTGCTTATTATGCAAAACCTTTGTTTCTAAGTCGGTGGCTCCCATGGGTGTCAGGCTCCTTTGGGCTTCACTTTAGCACCACTGTCACGACCACGCTGTTGCTTCTGGCTCCAGTGACCACCGCGAAAACCTCTTCAGATGGTTGCCAACTTGATCTTTCTGCAGCTGCAGCCTAATGCTGACCTTCCCTGTGGAAGTGTAGAGCTGGATCCTGTTGAATTAGTCCTTCCTGACCTCCTGGGTCACCCCTTGTCCTTTCTCAGTCCTACTCCCTAAGTGGCCCTCATCCTGCAGCTCAAACCTTGCTGCGGGAGTAGAGTGCTCTGTTCTTCTCACCCCTGCCTCGGATGGGTCACACACAAGATCATCAGACAAAGCTGTCATGTGGAAAGCTTTTGAGAATCACATTTGGGGGACCAACGCACACTCTGGGACTACTGGGGTGCAGTGGGCAGAAGTGGGGCTCCTGGTGCTGTAATCTGGGTGTTGAAAACAACTATCGAATATCCAAGTGCTCAAAATGTAGCCTCAGATAAAAAGAGCATGGGGAAAAGAAGGGGTAAGCAAAATTCCATAGTGTAAAGAGTTCAAACATCCTTAAATCTCTGTGGAGGGCTGTAGGAAACAGACCAATCAGTGGACAGGTGCAACTGTACACTGCTGTTACAGTGAGACTCGGAATTTATTTATGCAGATTACTAGGATGACAAGTTAGAGTGGTCATAATGGTAGTATGGCCAGAAGTTGTGAGCTAACCTTGATGACTTTCCCCTGGTCTTCCTGGCTTCTCTTTACAGCCTCTCAGCTTTCCAGACAACAAATATAAGGGAATAACTGCTGCCTTTTTCCATCCAGCGATGCTTGCACAGGGTGTCTTTATGACACAGAATTTTCCAAGCTGTGTTATTCTATTGTCATGAAGAGTGCCCACCTCCTTCCTGGCATGGCAGCTGGAGCCGATGGCTTCCACACACTGGGTAGCAGATGTTAGCTCCGCACTGTGCAGACTCCTACATCACTCACAGTCAACACAGTATCCAGGAAGAAGGGATATTTCAGCAGAACCCCATCCAACAGCCAGCTGTTTATGCAGTCAGAAAGAAAAGACGGCAGAGAGAGTTATTTTTCAGTTGCAGGATTTTGTGGCCTGCTTCATAAATGCCACAAATATTTGCTTTTTTCCTTCGAGCAGCACACAGATAGCCCATAGATTTGCTCAGTATTTGGTGTTTCCCTTTGCTTTTCTTTGATAAAGAAAAAAGGTTACTGCAGTCGATGCAGAGTCAGTCTTGGTGGGCACTGGCTTTGGAAGAGTGCCCTGAGGACATTGTCCTTAACTCATGACACTGCAATCCTCAAAACTGGTGAGTTTTGTCATATAAGTCATACTTTAATAATCAAAGACTCAATGCCAAATACACTGTGCAATGATCTAGATAGTAGTCCTCTCACTGACCTGTATTCAAACCTTCTTTCTTGGAGGAGAAAAAAGAAATGTGTCCAGAACACTCAGCATCTCTCTCTCGTGAATCCTGACGGCCATGGTGGCACCTTCCTCACCTGGGTGGTGGTCCCTGTTAAATGTCAGGCTTCAGAAAGTGGGGTGGGTTTATAACTATACTTATACTTATACTCCATCTTTTATGAGAACTTCTCTGAGGTTACTCAACTCAGTCTGGTTTCCCAGTTCTGATAGCTGTTTCCTGTTCTGGTGAAGAAAACAGAACATAAAGAGTTACTTTCCCTTGATGTGGGAATTCAGCTGCTCTAATGAAATATTCTATTTTATTATTATTATTATTATTATTATTATTATTATTATTATTTAGCAAAGTGGGAGCAACACAAATAGAAAAACACTGGACCGAGTGACAGCAATCTGTTAACTTTCACTGACTGTTTGGAATGCTGGTTTCCTGTGTCACTGTAACTAAAAAGAGCATTTTAAAATTTAATGTGACTGTTACAAATGTCTTGAAATGCAACACGTGGGCTGCATGACTCAGGCAAGAATGACTTTGCTGATGTGTTCCCGGGGCAAATGCCTGCGTGAGAGAGGAAATAAGTAGCCGTGCAAAACGGAAACCTGCCTCTGCATTCAAACTCTATTGCTTTGTGGAAGGGGCTTGTAATCTTCTCTCAAGTGAGAACAGAATCAAAACTCTCCTGTGACTGGGTTTTTCTCTCCATCTTATGGTCCCCTGTCCCACCTACCCCACTTTCTGAAGCCTGACATTTAACAGGGACCACCACCCAGGTGAGAAGGATGCCACCATGGCCGTCAGGATTCACGAGAGAGAGATGCTGAGTGTTCTGGACACATTTCTTTTTTCTCCTCCAAGAAAGAAGGTTTGAATACAGGTCAGTGAGAGGACTACTATCTAGATCATTGCGCAATATATTTGGCATTGAGTCTTTGATTATTAAAATATGACTTATATGACAAAACTCACCAGTTTTGAGGATTGCAGTGTCATGAGTTAAGGACAATGTCCTCAGTAATAAAGCCACCAGCTCTATCATGTTATAAAATATTTCTACTTCTTCAAGGAGTTTGCTTTGAGTCCTCTAGCTTCCCATGTGATTGGCCCAAACCTCAATGACTTTTAAGCACTAATTTTCTATTATAACAGATTTCCTTTTTCTAGAACTGATAAAAAGGATTCAGAGTGTATATCCCTTAGTGTATTATACTTTTAATTAACATGGTACTTTAAAGAGTTATCCATATTATGTCATGTTATATTATTTTGTTTTTAATATTGCTGAGTAATATTCTTAAATAGCTTTTCCATACTTTATTTCTATATTCTGGTGAATATCTGACCATGTCTAATTTTTTGGATATTTGTACTAATGCAAGTTCCTATGAGTGGTTGAGTACCAATCTTTGGAAGGACATAAGCTTTCATATCTTGTGGGTCATATGTAGGAGTGGAGTTAGAGTTGTATGATAAACTACGTTTAAACTTACTAGACATTTCCAAATTGTTTTTCAAAGTATGTTCACATCAACAGTGTCTAAGAGTTCAGATTCCCCGTTGTCCTTATCAAAGTCATTGTTCTATGACCTGTGGGTCATTGTCACTTTAGTGGTTATGAACTTATACTTCAGTTTCGGTTTCCCGGGTAACAAATGATGCTGAACATTTGCTGCGTGCGTATTTGTTGTTCTGTGAGTATCTGTGCCTGCCCATTCGGCCGGCGGTGTAACCCTGGAAGCCACCTTCCTTGTCTGGATGCCTGCTTGCATCCACCTGATTTCCACCCCTAGAATTTTGGGCCTTCCAACAACCTTCTCAGATTTCATCTTCTGGGCTTTTCAGATCCCTGGCACACAGAACCAGGAGCAGCAGAGGAAGAGTCACGTGCCGAACACCTAGGGGAGGGTTGAGTCTCAATGGACCCAGTTGAATTCTGAGGGAACCGAGGCTGAGAGGGCTCCGTGGCGATTTGAACAGAACTGTGGGTCTGTCTCACTTTGAAACCCAGAGTTCTTTTTCCTTTTATCATGGCAGTTTTTTTTTTGGGGGGGGGCAGGATGAATTATATAGTATGTTCTTAGCTAAAAGGGAACATGTAGTATTGAGAGCATTTTCTGCATAACAATATCTGAAGGAAAATTATTCTTTTATAAAGAATATGGAACAATAAAGTCATTTAACAATGGTTTGACATTAGTTACAGAAAATGTGTTCATTTTTAAAAATTTCCACTTTAATAGACTATGACATTAAAACATGTTGAAATGAAGATCTTTGTGTAAGCTGTTGAGCGGATAGGGACAAATGCAGCTTTTGCGTTGAATGAGCCTATGCAAATTTAGGAAACCCAAAGGGACAGGGTTGTCATGTCTCTTTATGTACAGGCAGGAGAAGCTATGAAAAATGATAAAATTATCTTCTGGGGAAAAGGCAGTAATCCCTTCTACTTCCAGGCACCTATTTGCTTTTTTTTCCTGGTGAATCTATTGGGTTCATAATAGTTCACTGTGATTTTTAGCTTTTATTTTATTTTTTACCATTGCCACATTTTAACTCATAACACACATTATACTTTTAAGACATGAATGGCTGTGTCTATACCCAAGTACTAAACTCAGCCCTGCAGTTCTATATAAGGGCATGTACAGTGCTTTGTATTATTTTTCATTGAAGCAAAGGACATAAAATTTCATTGAGAAAAGCATGTTACGAGCAGAGAGAAATACCTATGCAAAGAACAATGACCAAAAATGATGTATTTATTTCCATATTGGTCAATTTTTTCATTTGTATTTGAATCAAATCCTTTGCTTAAGACCATTTTATTCCCTTTATTATTTAATTCATTATGTGTTTTTAATAAGCAAATAGTATTAATGTAAGATGAGGGTCATCCTCTTCCCAAACATTAGTTAGCTACAGGTGGTAGTTTGAGAGTAGTTATAAAAATCTCCTTTGTGTATCCTTACAACTAGGCGGGTTGGCATCTGATGAGCCACCATAAAGGTACAGAGTCTGATTACTAACTACAGAAGACTGACCTAGTACTAAATATACTAAGTGCATTTTCCTTAGATTTTCAATGACAATTCTGTAGGTTTTAAATATTAAAAAATGAGTATTTAAGAAAGCAGACCTCAAATTCACCTAGCTACATTAAAATTTTTTTTTTATTTTTAAAAAGAAACAGGACAAAATACAACAGAACAAAGCAAATCAGAACACAACAATGCAAGCAACAAAGCAGTTCAAAACACAACAGGAAATGTACAGTGGCTACCATGATGTCTCTCGTCTCCTTCAAAATAGCCATCCATACCGTCTCACACAATAAAATCAAAACAACATAACCAATCAAAACAAAAGAATGAGAGTATTACATGACTTCAAAACAGGACAACAGGAAATCTACAATGGCTACCACAATGTCTCTCATTTTCTTCAAAATAGCTGTCCATACTGTCACACATAATGCAATCAGACAATAGAAAGCGGACTAAAACCAATCAAAGCACCTCGCCAGTAAGAGATGGCATGAAGACACCAGCTCTGCCAGCGGCAGACCTGTGCGCCTCTCCCACACGGTGTTTCAGGCTTTGCAGAACCGCCTTGGGAGGTACACTGTTTTGTCCTTGTACTGGTCACCAAGAGAGGATGCTGAGGGTCTGAAGGTGAGCCTGACAGGCATGACTCTGTACGAAGGACATCAGATCTGGACACTGAATGAACCAGCATGGAAGTTCCCATCAAAAAATGCTACTTATAAAGTTGATTCAAAATACATAGCACTTACATGGCTGAGATTCATTCACTTAAACTCTTTCCTTGATTTTACTGCTGGGAAGAAAAGGGAAAATTTTTTGAAAAAAATGATAGACCTGACTAGAGCTTTTAAATATTATTTTCTATTAGAAAGCACAGAGATAAAGAGAAGGCAGGGAAAAAACATTTTTCCAATCATTAATAGATAATTAGACATTACTGCTACTATACTGAGGAATGTTTCCATTTTAAAGATAAGAAACTGATTCCTTAATCCACAGAACACAAGGGTGGAATTAAAGCTCAGTTCCCACTGGGTGTTTTGGCTCCTTCAAAACCCTGGAATAGAATTTTATTTCCTTATTAGAGCTAGTAATTTAAAAGCAATGGAGCTTGAGGTTTTATTGGTTCCTAGTATCTTAGATAGGAGCTCCCTGGAGGCAGAGGGCTCTAGGCCTTGTCTGCTCTGTAGGATGATCTCAGGAGGGCAAGCCTGGGGCCCAGAGACTGCAGGGGTGCCACGTGGTCCCAGCTAGTGACCTCTGTTCTCCGATTGCCCAGATGCAGGGTGGCGTGCAGGACACCGCAGGGTGGCCCACAGAAGCTGACCGCAGCTGGACATCAGGCTGGGGTGGCCTGTTCCAGTCGGTCTGTGCAGGAAGGCAGTTTCCAAGAAAGGGGTAGATGGGAAGTTCTAACCTTCGCCGCCCACGGCGGCTGGGCAGGTTCAGCTAGGAGATCAGCGCTGCCCACCGCGGGTCTCTATGTTCCCGTAATTACCGTCCTCAGGGCTACACTGCACACTGCAGCTGAGTCTTGCTGGATCCCCATTTATGCATTTCCCCAGTTCCACTATGAGCTCTTGGTGGTTGCTAATGACTCAGTGTAGGAAATTCCAGAGGCTCGGCCTAGCAAGCCAGAAAAGCTCTTCTGTGGAAATACAAAGGTGTCTCTTTGCCACTGTGATCAGTGACTTATTTTGAGTTATACCCAATGCTTCAATTTCCCAGTTCCTTAAGTTAAACCTTGCTATGAAAATGCAGCCCAACAGACAGAGAGTGCGATGCTGCAGTTTCTGCAAGCTCCGTATTTACTGGACTGGTTTGGCCCCTTTTACCACGCAGTTTGTCTGTGTGGACTTGACAGGTAGTGGGGCAACCGTCCCGGGTTTTCCCATTTGAGAAAGCTCGTCTTGAGAGCAGGGTGTTCACCTCCTTCTGCTGTTTTGTTTTGTTTTTTACCATTGCAGCTAGAATGAGGCCCACTGTAGGACAAACTCAGGATTACAGTAAATCATTTTCACAAGCCTTTTATGGAAAGGGTTTTCATTCAGTAAATATGACTTCAGTCAAATGCATTGAACTGGGATAAAGAATATTCCATCCAATGATAATCTGTCATCTCTTCTGGGTTACACTGATGAGTTTAGTAAAGGATTTTTGCCCTCTAAAGCATTTCTTTCTTTGTTGAAACACAAAACGCAGGACTCCTGGGTGTTTCTCTTTTTGTTTCCCTCTCTTGGGTTATGTTTAGACTGACAACGGAAATAACAGAGTTCACTCCCCAGACTGCTGAGCGTTAAATGCAGTGTGTGTGCACCACCCTCGTCCGTATGAAAGGGTATCAGGGTTTGGTTTGAAGCAGCATGTCACTACGGGTTTTATCCTGTGATTATCTAAATTAAGGTCTACATGTAGCCAAGACAAACACAACCGTAACAACACTGCCTCGTAAAGCCAAGGATAACTTTAAAACCCACAGATGGAACAGAACTCAGGCTCTCCCTCTTATTTGTACCCTTCAATGCTTTTGTTTACTGGCCATGTTTTAGGGGAATGAGAATTTCTGTCCAGAATAGAACGCACAATTATAATTTAGAAGGAGACTGTGGAATGAAAGTACAAGGAGAAAGACCATTGAAGGCCAATGAGAGTCCGCATATAAAAGTGTTACCTTAGGATAATGTTGGAAATTACTTATACCATTAAAGAGGCATTGTTGCTAATGAACGTAGTGTAATGAACGTAAGGAATTAGACAATAACAACAAATACAATTTATTTTGTGGGTTTTTTAAGGACACAAAGTTTATTTATAGACTTGGGAGCAGTAAACGTGCCCTTTGTGACCATAGATGCCACTTATTACAGCTATCACATCTCTGGGTCACATGACACATTGACAACCAAGCTTCACTGTGTTTCTTTACTAAAGATTAAGACAACCTTAAAACAGAAAGCAGAGACATATTGCTCATGTCAGTTGGGACCTAAACAACTGAAGAAATCATAAAGGAGGTTGTCTTGAAAGACAACAGGAACTAATCATACATTTACCACAAACAAAAAAGGTAAAGATAAATTTACGATTTTTATTCTCTGGAAGTAATGGAAAATGGTTTCTTAACATCTCTGTGATCCGTTGATTTTGTTTCTTTCTATACATTAAATGTAGTATGCTTATTTGAGAAAATGATACATTAAAATAATTTAATGCATATCACATAAGAATGTTTTAAAGTGATATATGTTAGTACATCTGTTCTGACTTTTAATGTGCTGTCCTATTGCCTGTCCAGAATCATTAGGCTATGAGCCTTTGGGGTCATGTTTTTTGATTATTTGAGGATTTATCTTTTTAAATGCTGCAAGGCTCTGCTTATGTGTTTTTCAGTTGTAATTTTATTATATTATCTATTTTGATAGATATCTAGGATGTTTCTAATATTTTTTCTATGAAAAGCAATATTTCTGTGAGTTTGTATACATGTGCTTTTTAAATTTGAGCATTTTAATTATAATATCCGTATTTCTTCGTAGAGTATATTGTGGTGATCCAGTGCGGGTGTGCAATGCACAATACCCGAATCAGGGCAGTCAGCATTTCCTTCCCTTAAGCCATTTGCTGTGTTTTATGTTTTGGGGGTTCTGTACTCTTCCTGGCAGCAGTGTTGAGGCTGTGAGGTTTTGAGGAGCCCGGCTCTGGGGTTACAGGGGAGCCTGCAGTAGCTCTCCTCTGGGTGTGCTGGCCTCCTTGTCCAGCTGCTGTGTCCCTTGTGTCCCTTCCTCCCATGGCTCTTCCTCAGCTGGTGACCACTACTGCATTCTGCTTTTCTACAAGACTTATTTTTTTCCATAAATGAGTGAGAACAGGTGGTGTTTATCTAAAGTTGTGTATATTTTCTAACGAAATTTAAGAGATATATATAGTATTTAAAATATATAGAATTTTTTAAAAATATGAAGTATTTTAGAGTAAAAATAAATATGATGAATAAAGCCAGACCATTGCATTGAGTGTAAAGACCATGACTTTTGGCCTAGGCGGGAGTTTATGATTTAGAAGCTCTTGAGAAAGGTGTCACAATTTGTTTTTTGTTTTTGGTTGTTTTTGTTTGATCTGGGACTTAAGGATACTAATGTGTCTCTTCTGGAACTGTTATAAAAAGTGACTTTGACTGAATGTAGCCAAGGACTCGGGTACTCACCCATTCCCTAGATGACTCAAAAGCATCATGGTGGACTCAGGTGAGAGCCTTGGATTGCTTGACCGTATCTGAGTTAGGACGGAAGCTACTCTGTGTGCCTCTGTCTGATTTAACTTTCTTCTTTATTCTTTTGTCATCTGCACTGCAATTTTCTCTCTAAAAGTTACTGTGAGCATTGAAAAAGATTTTTAAAAGAAAACAAAAGAATATAAAAGTTAACCAAAAAACCTACTTGTGTACAATCTACAATCGCACTACTCAGTACAATAATCACTTATGCTTGTTTTAATTTAAGTTCAAATCCACTTACTTTGGCTTCGGCTCTTGGGTGCTTGCTAATGGCAGTTGCTTGTGACTATGGTACCACAGGACAAAGAGGACACAGAGGGATGTCCCCACCTTCACATGCCAGCCTGCAGGACAGCTGGGCTCCAGTGCTCAAAGCTCTGTGCACATTTTGTGCAGTTCTAAAGATAAGTGGAATACTGCTTTGCTTTCGTGTGACATGGATCTAGTGAAAGAAATAAGGAATTTTGAGAAAATGGTTGGAAAATGTAAGATAAAACATCAGTGGTGCAGATGAGGAAAACATTAGAGGGACTTAGTGTACACGGTTCAGGACAAGAGCCAGGAAGAAAGGAACACGCTGCAAGCTCGAGTGTGATTAAGGCATCTGGATCTTCCCGAGGCAGGAAAGGTGTCAAATGCTCCGCGCAGTCCGACTGGTCAAGGAGACAGGGAAGAGACAGCATATTTCCCTCTCTATAATCTGCAGGGGTGTCCTTTGTTTTATTTTTGCTCTGTATTTTGGAACTGGCAACTGGAGCTCAGGCATGGGAGGAAGTTTTCCAGCGCTGAGCTACATCCCCAGGCCTGTTTCCTGTTTCATTTCGAGCCATGGTTTTGCCACGTTGCCTGGCAGGTCTCCAAACTTGGAAACTGCAACCCTCTGCCTTGGCCTCCTGAGGAGCTGGGCTGACAGGCGAAGCCATTACAAGCAACACAAGTGTTGTATTTTTTAAAAGATGATTTGGTTTTGAAACTTTTGCAATAGATACCTATTATTTTAATAGTGAAGGTCAAAATTTAAAAAACGCAGTCCTTGTGGGGTTTATGACTTTCTCCCTCATTTATAAGGCTAAAACAATGTCCTGCCATCTTTTGCTATTGCCATCTTTGAGAGCTCCCTTAAACCGAAAGGGGTCTCTGTCCCCGTCTACACTCAATGTCTTCTTCTGATGTTAATGCCCTTCCCTCCCCGCTAGGGGAGGTGCCTCCCAGCTCTCGCTTTTCTCCTGTCCTAATGCACACCTCCTTTACTCTTTCCCCTCAGCCTATGAATATACATAGGGTTCCCTGACCAAAGTGCTGTCGGAGCCTAGTGCTTCTCACTTTCAGCCAAGTCTTTTATAGCTTCCACGTTTCCTGATTCTTCATTTACAATTTACTCTTCATCCCTGGAATTCAATTGTCCCCGTCACCATTAAAATTGGTACAGCCTTTGCTGGTTTCCAGTAATCACAGGGGACAGCTACTACTGCAAGGACAGCAGACCTTTGTGGCCCCGTTTTTCTGGGAAAATACGTTGGGAACTCCATTCATGCCTTGTGATGATCCTCTTGTACGTCTCTAACCCACATGTGAGCAGGTCAAACAAAGACTGATCATCCCCCCAAATCCCTCCTCCTCTACTTTTGCTCCTCTTACATTTTATGCTTTTTCTCTCGGTCCATTTATACCACTCCCAACTTGTTGGGGTCTGTGCCTAGACTCCCAACCCCCCAAATGGGTGCACGGCGAAGGCTCAAAGGAATGAGACACACGGTGTGTTCCTTAGGGCTGCGGAGGAGTGAAATCGTCAGCAGAGCTGTACCTCTGCCAGCCAGCCAACCAACTGACGCTAGGCAGCCCGTATTTAAACAGAACAAGCAAGGCGTTGAGTGGACAATAGAGGAAACCTGAACAGGATCTTAGGAGGGGTTCAAGGACCCCTCAGAGCAACAGAGGATGCTAATTAAGGAAAACTGTCCAGAGTCTCCAGGTGGCCTCAGAGGCAGCCTATCTTGCCCCCTGAGGTGTCCCCTTGTTCTCAGCTCAGTCATGCCCCTAGGGTTAGCCTACACATGTATTCAGCTTCAAAGCCCTCTGGCACCAATGTATGTTTTCAAGACAGAAGCTTAGAAAACACTCTATACCGGATGCACAGAATTTTGTCTGATACTTTCTTTAAATCCCTCCGCTCCAGCCCATCTTTTCTAAGCCACCCCCATTGCCATGGTGCAAGAGCAAAGTCACCTGCAGAGCGGCAGCCTTGGGCTCATGCCCTTCTCCTGTCCTTCAAACTGCCGCCGCAGGGATCTTTCTCAAATCAGATTTGCCATAACCCTCTCTGATTTCTTTTTTGTTTCTTTTATTTTCCACTTACCTTTCCTCATAGTTTTTCTTACTTTTAAAGCCATGGATTGGCTAATAAGGCTTTTTCCTTGTTAAAGCAGCACAGAGCTCCAGCCCTGCAGGGCATCTCTCCGGGGGAGCCCAAGGGTCCCCAAAGACAGTTTAGCTCCCCCCTCCCCCGGGGGCGCTGTGCCTAGAGGTTTACACTCCAGACTCCCTGCAGCCATGCTAGGTCTTGGGGATGCTACCTCTCATTTGGTACCCAATCTCTTTCACATGCCAGAGAGTGCATGGATGGGCAAAAATGAAATTATAATTAAATGTAAAAATATAATCAAATTTTTCGAGAGAAGGATGTGAAATTCAGGCCAGGTTATTTTCAAAGCAGAGACTTCCTGGCTGATTCTTCCTTTAGCCAGCCTGACAGACCTTCGAGGCCAGCATTTCACTTTTCAAAAAAGCAGGGTTCTGGCACAGCCACCCCACTGCACTGTTCCCTTATGGAAAAAGCAGCCAGAGATGATGTGAGGTTTCCCCTGAGCTTCTGCTGGCTTCCAGTTGTCTCCATGGAGGCTGATGCCTGCCAGGCGCTGGCAGGACTTGGATGTGGGCTCCCAGCTCGGGACACGTGATCCATATTTCAATATCCACTCGGAACTAAGGTTGGCAGGGAGGATCCTGGCAGACCAGCTAATTATCTTGATGGTGTGAAAGTTATGTTTTAACTTCCCCATTAAATGTGTGTGAAGGAGACAACACTATTTTTAGAAGGATTTGATCAATATTTTCTGGCCACTGTGAGTAGGGAAAGTGCTCTCAATAACACAACCAGAAATCCTTTCCATAGACAACTGGACCCATGGCTTGATGACCATCAGTCCCACCACCAGGCAGAGCTTGGTGATGTAATTCTTTATAATTTCTGCTTTAAGCAAACGGTTTTCATTGGTTCATGGCTTTACCTGTGCCAATCAGCTCCACAGGCTAACAGGCTGAAGATACGCTTTGCAGCTTCAGTGCAAACAGGGGAAGGGAAAGAGGACAGAGGCTTGGTAATTTACTAAAACCTAATGATCCCCAGCATGTTAAGTCCTAGGAAATGTGAATCAATACACATTGTGCCTCAATGAAATGCAATTTGTCCTTATGAAGTAAGACTGTTTCTTTCAGAAGTCTGTAGAGTCTGGTCACTGTTGTTAGATCATGCAGGGACCACATTTTCCCTGTCCCCAGCACGTCTGTTAACAGAGCCGTGTGCACACCTGCAGTGACGCTGCTGGACACGAACGCCCAGTGATTTTGTGTACTCTCTTCCGTGTGGCTTTGTTGTTAAAGCTAATTTAGCTTTACACATATACAATCAAACACAAATAGTTCTGTGTGAAAGTAAGGACAGCTTTTGTGAAGAAAACAAGAGACACTATGGTAGCCATTGTCAATTTCCTGTTGTCATGTTTTGAGGCCTGTATCCCTTGCATTGTTCTGTTCTGATTTGCTTTGTGCCGTTTTGCTTTGTTTTGGTTGATTCTCTTTAAAAAAAAAAAAAAAAAAAAACTTTTAAAAACTCTAATTTACCTGCAGCCGGGCTTTTACAGTTCTAAAGTGAGTGTGCTCTGAATCATTTTGACTCAGAGCTGAAAAGGACCCACAGTATTATGTGGCTTATTAATTTTAATCCTATTTGTAGATCACTATCATTTGCGGAGTTATTTTTTCAAAGAACGTAGATTTCTAGGACTTGTCCAAAAGATTAAAAGCTGAGAGCCAGGGCTTTTTAGTTACTGGATCCTGGTGATGCTGATGGACCCCTGCTTTATAAATTAATTATTAATTAATGAATCCTTTTTTTGTTTTCAGAAGACTGAGTCATGCCTGTGTCACAAAGTGCCTTCCTCAGGTAACATAGCAGAGCAGAGACAAGATTTTAAGTCTTTTAAAGTATTTTTTGTTTATTCTAGTACAGGATCTTGCACTTGCCAGGCAGGCATTGTGCCATTGAGCTATATCCCCAGCCCTGAGTCTTTTTAATTTTTACAGTAGTGTAATTTTCATGAAAAAATAGAGAGTTTCCTATGTTATCTAAAAAGAGTGGATTATTCGAGAGGAACTGCCTGGAAGGGTTAATGGTGAATGATTTTCTGTGATCTAGGTGGCTGGAGGTCTATCAGGAGTACCTAGTTTGCTTTTAACATAGTTGCTGCTGGCCCAGATTCCCTGGAAGTTATGTGTTTACTTGGGAACCTGCTGTCACAAGTTGAAGTGATATTAATAAACATGTTGCTCGTACCAACAGTAACCATATTACCTTAACAACATGCCCATAATACTGATACGGACTTTTCCGTAGTTCTTGAAGTAACCCTACGTGACATTTGCTTTAAGTTTCAGCTTTGTGGTTTCATAGGCAGGATTTTCAAACGACATTGAAGTACATCCTTGTGTTCTAAAACTACACTCACTGCTCCAACCATGCAGCAGTCACTTTCTACCCACAGCAGACTACAGGCTACCCCATTCTAGCCCACTGGCTTCAATTAGAGCACCGTGACACGAACCATCATCTCTGACGGCAGCCCAGGCGATGCCTTCAGTTTCTGATATGCAAAGAAACATACAAAGACACAGCAGCTAAAATCTATAGCGATTTGCAGTCACTCCTGCCTATTGGCATTTCTTGGATCTGCCCTAGATCTCACTGATGCTGATAAACAGTCTGAAACATTTATGTGTTCAGAATTCAGCTCTAAGTGCTGTTGGTATGCCAGCATTATAGATTCTTACAGAAGGATGTGTTTATGCTAGTAATTATTTACTCTCATGCTGAACTGAAATGGCAGCTCGTTGTGGGAAACCATTGCTGTTCTATTATTTACTGGTTCTAACAAGTGCCATTAAACTTTGATAAAGCAAGCAAGCGGTCCCTTTATTTTTCTTGCCATGGTAAAATACACCTTTCATTGCCTTCTTCTGCTCTTAGAAGAAGCAGAGGGATATTTGTACCATAGTAGCTGAGTCTTCAGAGTGTGCTCAGATCTTTGCTGTTACATTGGTAATCATGCTATGCAGAAAAAGAGGTAGGAGCCTGTGATGGTACCAGCTGTGTTCCTTATCAGGCTCTTCAGCTTTGCTGTCACCAGTGCAGGATGACAAGGAGAAACAGAAGTTCTCAAAGGTTCTTTAGCTCCAAAGCGCCATGCTCTGTGAATAAGAGACTGGGCCACATCCAACTGACCCTTGCTGATGATCTTAAATTTCTACAGTCAACCTCCACTTTCATCTTCAGATTTCTATTACAAGCAGAGAGGATGTTGTAATTGAAACTTAGCCTTAATTAACTAGTGAAAAGATAATTAATCACAACACCGATTTGATGAGCCTGCCGGTTGATGAAGGGATGTGTGCACTGTCTGTGTAAAGACACTGACAGAGAAAGATGCCCTTAAATGCCACCTTCCTCTGAGTTCTGCTGTCCCCATCAGCTTCTCATCTCATTTGCCACCCTCAGGACTCAAAACACAGAGCAGCAGTGGCTCGGAGTTTGAGTAGCTAGGCTTTCAGGGTTTTTACTGTTCCTATCATGTTATCCAAAAAATAGACACAGATAGCTAGAGGGGTAATCCAGTCTGCTTATGTTTGTTCTGAAATATTTTATACACATAATGCAGGATGACCAGATTCCCACTATTTTGCAGCTATCACATAAAATTAATTGTTGTGCTTTAAAATCACATTTCTAAATATGGAGCAAACTTTAAAACCATGAAATCCATGTAAGTGTAGGCAAGGATGACTCAGCGGCATACTTCATCCAACATTTGGTTTTGGAAAATGATTATCATTCTTGAAATCTCATATAAAATTCTGAACCCTTCTCCCTTTTATTTCTGCTTGGAGGAGATTAAATCATTTGTTTCATGTTTAAGATTCATTTGCTTTGCTTTTTGACTTTCAAAGAGAGACACTCTTTAATTTTTGCCTCGCTCTAACTAGGGATTACATTGTGTGCAATTGCTTGTGCCTTCTGTTTTAACTCTGTTACACATTACATTCATTCTTACTGTTGTTTGAGGGTGCAATGCACTACTGTTACCATTGTTTAGTGTCAGGAGTTGATGAATACACCACAGTTTACTCTTTTACATCTGCGCACTCAGGTGGTCTCTGAGGCGGTTCAGCTCCATGATGAGCATCTTTGTTCAAGCGCACATGGGCTGAGGTTCCTAGAGTAAACATCATCTGTGGAATTATTGGTTTGCAGGTTCCACTTTGTTAGAAAATGTCAATTTGTTTTTCAGATCTTGCAATTGGCAACCTCATCATCACTTCTGAAATGGCTCATTCACATCACGCATTACTAACACTTGGTATCGGCAGACATTGCCAGTTGCCAATCCAGTGGGTGTAAAATGTGCTTCATTGAGATCTTCATTTTTCTGATAAATTTTGAGGTTGAGTATACTTTCCTATTTAGTGGCCTGCCTGAGTGCCAGTTAGGACTTTTGGTCAGTGTGTTCTTTCATGGCTTTTTCTATTAGGTCATCTGAGTTTCTGACAAAATTGCAAGACTTGTTAATAAATTTTGAGACTAAGTCCTAGCTTGTAACTTCCATTCTGGTTTCTCTGTGGTATGATTTGATTCCTAAGGTTCTATCAGCCATTCCCTTTGTGGGTATACTGTTGTTGTATCTTACTTAGGATAGATTTTCCTGAAAACAGGAACAAGCTTCCATGCTATCTTTTAATTTTTTGTGCCTTATATCTCACCTACAAGTCTTGTACAACTCTATTTGTAAATGATGTGAGAGTCCTGTTTTGCGTTTTCCTAACAACAAAAAATGCTAATTCCAGCATCATTTGTTCAAAGCTGTCCTTTCCCCACTGACTCCTCAGGGCCGTCATGTCATAGCTCAGTGTCTCACGGCTGGGCTCTGCGAGGGGTGGACCGTGCGCGTCAGTCAGGCTCTCCTGGCTGCAGTGTTGGATTCCTTTCAGTGCTGTAACTTCACAATATATCCCGATACTTAGTCAGGTAACACTGCCCGCATTCGTCATTTTTACTGACGTATGTTCGCAGCACGCGACGTGTGCACTCCTTGTGTGGCGCTGGTGCAGGCACAGAGTGCATCTCATTTCCTTCCAGCCCCTTTCCCTCCTCCTTCCCTCTCTAACCCCCTTGCATCTCCCTGCCTCCCATTATCTGTATTTCATTTTGCACTCATAAAAGAGAAACAGTGCTGCTTTTGAGCTTTGCGTCTGATTATTTTGTTTAATGTTGTGTTTTCATGGTGTCTCAAGGTCATTTCCCCACAAATCACATGTTTTTCTTTCTCTGTGGTGGAGTGAACAGCACATTTTCTCTTTTCATCCATCTATTGATGGGCTACATCTTCTGCAAGATTTTCTTACCTACTTCGAGGCCTTTGTAACTCCATCTGCATTTTTTATTTAACCTTTACAATTTCACAAAAACAATCCTTCCAGATGTTGACTGGCACTGTCAGTTTGAACAGGATTTCTGTCCCTGAAATAATGAGACTCTGGATTCCTCGTTCATGGTCTATCTTCATGAATACTTTATTTTCATACATGTTTTATAAGATTCTATAAGAATAATTATAAAAATTTTGCAAGTTGTTAAAATTTTAATAGGTATTTTACATTTTGAAGGTTTAAGATATCTTTGGAAGTTAAGTTTTAGAATTGATTTTATTTTTAGAATGGTTTTCATTTATAAAAAAAATTGAACAGATGAAAGAGTTTCTATAACCTAGCCCTTTCCCATTGTGTTCCTAGCTGTTAACAACTTGCCTTAGTATCGTCTCACAATAAATGGACCAGAACCAGTAGAGTATATTAACTAATGGCCATTGTTTATTCATATTTCACCCAATTTTGCCTAGTGGCCTTCTGTGCTCCAGGGTCTCTTCTGAGATATCAACTGAACTTAAGCTCTTAAATTTTTTGTGACTGTGACAGTTCCTCAAAATTGGTCCATTTCTGATGACCTTGGTTCTTCAGAACTTGTTTACTTGCCTGGCATTTGTAGAAATCTCCTTCAGTTCAGATGTCTCTGATATTCTCCTCGTGGAGAAACTGGGGCCTATGGACTTGTTCGTATTGAGTAGCATTTTATTGCGATCCACTCATCTGTTTTAGGTTAAAGTGGACCCCGAGTGATTGCATTCCAAAGAACCTTGCAGAAGCCAAGCAGGAAAACAGACTTCTAAGTGAATTGTGGTAAAGTGTATTACACTGCAGCTATTAAAATTTCCCTCTCCCCAGATTCATCTTTGTTAGTATCAAGTTCTGGCTAAAACATAACTAAGTACCCATTTTCTAACGCCTCAAGGAAGGATGCAGTCTTTGGGTTTTTGTAAAACTCGCTCCTCCCACTTCCTGGGCATCACCTGGTTCTCCGCCCTGTCCCTATCTTCTGCCCTGTCTCCAAGTCCCGCCCTCCTGCCTCCGTTCTGGGCCTGTTCTGTGCCTTATTTTTCTCTATATTTTCTCTAGCAGGAAATATTTGTGCATTTTATGTCCTCGCCTAAGGAGTCTTTCTGAAATCTCTCCCCGTGCATTTCACCGGCTGTAAAACTGTAAAATGGTGAAGCACACTCAGTCAAGTGCATCCAAAACACACTCATTTTTTCTCTAGATTGTCCTTCCTTTTGATAGTCAATATGCACATTTATCCCACTGTACTTTCCCTGGTCGCTAGGCTGGAAACTTCAGGTCACTGGTGACCTCTCACTACCGTTCGCGGAAGTCCTGCGGATTCTGAAGCTGGCGTGGCCAGCTGGGACACAAAGATGATGATACACAGGCAGCCCTCAGGCCAAGGCACAGACAGGTGATGACCTCGCTCCATTCAGATAAGAAGTCCAAGAGTCTAGCATGCCCCACACTGTGTGTTTCATTTCCTCTTTTAATTCCTAACAACACTTCTGAAATCCAAATACGCCTTATTCTCCTTCTAAATCCCTAAACAGCCGTCATACTCTGTGCGTGGCACAGTCTCTTCTGAAGATGTCAGCTCTAGGACTCTTTCTCTTCCTCAAACACCCATGGATGCTTTACGATTCTGAGCATGACGTTAAAAGGCTCTGCTGAAAATGTCAGTGTTTATTTGTTCAGTGTGCATCTTTATTGCTCTGTGAAATCTCTGAAAATTTTGTTTATTAAATTCACAGTGTGTCTTGACAGCAAAATGAAGTTTAAAGTGGGCTTTTGTCTCACACAGGAAATGCAGTTCAGAAGCCAGGTGAGGAGGGCAGCCTGTAGCTGCTGCTTAGGAAGGGGTGAAGCCGCGCACAAAGTGTGCTCACTAACCGAGGTGAGGGGAGCAGGACACCGCTTCCTTCACCTGCTCCTGACCTGTTGTACTCTCGGGGACGGTCTGCTTTTCCCTGTTTGCTTGCCTGTAAAACAGTAATCATGAAAGATTTAATTCCTGACCAGCAGTAGGTAAATCATCTCCATTGTAGGTAAGCTTAATTTGAGAGCCTCACTGGCTTAATTACATCGAATAGAGGAAACTATCTTTAGCTAGAATGACACACGATTTCTAGTCTGCTTTTACTTTTTCTCCTAGCAGTTTATTACCAAGTAAAAGCACATTCATGAAAAAATCAAAAGCAAAAAAGCAAAACAAAGCAAAAAGCGTTCTCATTTCTGGAGATTGTCAAATGATTATTTCTTAGCTACTGGTTTGATCTGATGAATTCTCATTAAACTGAGAAGCAGTCTGCTTGTCTCTAGCTGGGAGTGAGGAGCAGGGATGTGGGAGTCAAAAAGAAAACAAATTTCATATCAACATTAGTTTTTTGTTTGTTTTAGTGTTTAATAGAGTTACTGTCAAACTGAGTATTTAGTTGGGATAATATCTGCATTTAATTTGGCTGTGATTATACTTCTGTTTCTGTAATGTCTGGCCCATTACTTAGTTTTTGTGACCTCTACTTGCTCATGTGTAAAATGGACGTTTTTAGTTTGATATGCAAAGTAGCTGAGATGGTGACTCTGGACTACTTAACAGAGTTGGGAAATATTGCAAACAAATTCTGCTTATATGTTAACTGTTATTTGCTTAATAAAATTAAATATAAATTCCAGAGCATCAAATATACATATGGCCTGATTTTTAATACTCAATTTTAAAATTCTTTGAAGAGATAAGTGATTATGATGGTGTCTTATTTTCGATGGAAAGCCTGGAAATTTTTTAAGTCTGCAAGATTTTTAATTCACAGAAATAGAAGTGTCTGATTTCTCTAAGGAATGCACTCCTAAAGAAAATCACAGACAACTTGACACTTTTACAGTTAAATGAATTTTAACAGTAGAAGATTTTGTTCTTGGGAAATTCTTTCTTGTCATCTGGCTGGGTGTTCCCATACCCAGCTGATGGGAACATCAGACACGCAGAATGGCACTTGTAGAGATAGACAACATCAGGTCACAGCTTCTCAAGTGGAGCTCCCTACTGTGGGGTCTTCCATGCACTGTGGAAGTTGCTAGAAAGGCCAGACCTTGGAATTCATGTCAGACACGGAATCATCAAGCCCAAGGTTGGGCCACGCAATCTGAGTGGGAACTCGTCCTCCAGAGGTGCTGAGGCTGCTGTCTCCACGGGTAACCATGTTTTCTGTGGAAGTAAATACATAACAACCCAAAGTGCTGTTTTGGGAGGAAACAGGAACCGAGGATGTGCTCCTGGTTGGGGGTAGAAATACTGGATAGCCATGACTTTTGAACTGATGACTTGTTCTTAATCTGAGAATCCATATGAACAGTTAGACTTTGAATGCATTGGCACGTGTTTTTAGGAAAAAAACCCCAAAAGGTGGGGCTGAGATCTAGCTCACCCTGTCACATTTAGGGAGCCGGAAGTCCTTTGGAATGCGTGGGTCACGGAGTGGCTGGAGAGAGAATGTCCCTTTGTTTGGTTGAAAATATTTCCATAGTTTCCAGACTACAGGGTTGGTTAAAAAAGCAAACAAGTCTGGTTTTGGTTGACCATAGAATAAAGAATTTCCCTGCAGCTAGTGATTCACAAACATCAAGAATGATAGAAATTGCAGGGCGAAATATATATTCTCAAAGTCTAACCATTCTTAAATTGCTACCTGATATAAAGAAAAAGATGAAGTATATATTCTAACAAGAGGGATGAGATTTCCTGAAACTGTTAATATGTTATGTGTATCACTGAATCCTGAAGAAGCATTGAAGTATGTCTTCCAGTCTAAGAGCCATTGGAGCTGACTTATTTTTGAGGTATTTCTTTCTCAAAAGAATTACATGAAGGTGAGAATGTAAAACAAAAGTCAGCAAGAGCTCTAACCAAGGAGCATATGCCCACAGGTTGTGCAGTGCGCTGCTTGGTCTCAGGTGGTAAATTTGCAGTTACCCCAGGGAAGCTGTTCACTTTGCTCCCAAGCCTGAGCTCCCAAGCCTGCTGTGAGGTTTTTGGAGTTGGGAAAATGTGTTTCTAGAAATATGTTTGGAAATAATGTCTTTCTGGCTTCCAGGCGGGAATTCTATTATACATCTCGTCAACTCTCATGTTCCCGTTGGGAAGGAAGACCTCAGGGGTGACCCAGGTGACTCAAGCAATCGGCCCATTCTGCTTTGCTCTGTCCCTTCCCAGAGAGGCAAGAAAACCGAGATTTTGTTTGTTTAGAGCTTTATGACCTTTCCTTTATGGTTTCAGAATTTGAAAATCTCTAAGATGCCAGCATCAAGTAGAGTCCCTGAATTACATCCATGCATTAGTCTTCATCATTAGTCACTGACTTATCTAAAGTCCCATTTGTCTGTTAATTCTCACCAATGTGCCATTTCCCCCAAAACAGTTTCATAATCTCCACATGGCCGCATGGGTCTCCTGACAGATCTCCCTCTCATCTCACTCCTGAATGGGAAGCGTCCTCTAAACCAAGTTCCTATGTTCATGAGCACCTTATCCTGTGCCGTTGATGTCTCATCCTGGTGCTACCTGCTCTCAGAGAGCTACTGGGACCCTCTCTCTCCTTTCCATGATCTACAGCTGTGGGAGACCAGGGAGAAGGACAGGGCCTAACCGGCCTCCTCTGTGGGCACCAGGGAGAAAGGTGGTGCGAGTTCGATCCCCGGTACTGATAAAAACAAAAAAAGAAAAAGAAAAATAAAGAAATGCTGGAGAGAAGACATTTTAAATTCCAGCCAGTCTCTAAGTATGAGCAAACTTTCATTTGTAGAGAAGTGTGGAAGCAGCTTAGGTTGCTTACCCTCAATTCGCTCTCATGGAAAGAATGTGGAATTATAATATCAAAATGCTGAAGCAGCTAGAGGAGAAAAATTCCAGACTCCGACAAACAGGGTCTATACAATTTCTTTTTATGTTTTTCTTATCATTTTTATGGCATAGTTACTGCCTCATTACCGCCTCATATCTGAAAATTAGCAGAGCAAACCAAGCTCTAGCACACACTTTGGGCTCTGCAGATGACAGAAACTCAGACAGATCATATGGCAGATCAAAGGAGATGACAGCAGACCACATGACAACACACGACAGAGAGACCCAAGTGATCCCAGCTCCCAGAGCAGCTCAGAGATGCACAGAGAGCTGGTCAGATTTTGAAACATAGCAAGGGAGAAAAGTTGGGGAAATCTAACAAAGAAATTGTACTGTTGAACACAGCAGCCATTGATTTAGAACGGCTTCCAAATGGAAATACTGACTGGAAAATCCTGTTACAGTCCGTGGAGGTCTGGTGGTAAATTTGTTTTTGAAAATGATTTTTTTTCAGGGCTACATTATCTAACTGAAGGGAAATAATGAGCTGGCAGCCCATTCAAATGGAAACTTGCTGTTAATCAAAATACATTTTTTTCTTACTTAACACAGGGTAGAGTTTTGCTGTAATGCATTTTTATGTCTGTTCAAAAAAAAAAAAAAAAAAAAAAAAAAACAGCCAGAATGGACACATTGCTGATAGTGTCAGCTCAACCTTTAGATTCCAGGGACTGTGGCTTGATTTCTGCCATCTGGTGGTTGAAAACATTGATAACATGCCTGCAAAGCTCCATTAGTTTTATGTACACACATATAATATGCGTTGCCTGCTAAGAAATAATTGGCCATCTCTGAAAGTAAATTACACTTTAATAGGGCATTTTATAAATGGGAAAGTGGAATATGTGCTTACTTGGTGAATTCTTCACTGCAGATTTCTGAAGGTCCGTTTATTAATTATTTGCACAGAAATATGTTTGATCATATTGCATCCTATAAATAGTGCTGCTTGGAATGCAGACTTTTTCCTCCATTTTTGCCAGCTCTGAAGATATTTTTCTTCAATTTCTTCAACTCAATTTTTTTTTTTTTTCCAGAATGCCAAGGTAATGTGAGTAGCCTTAGGGTCACCTTCTAGTCTTTGTTAATGTTCTTTCAAGATGAGTAGAGAAAATTAGATGGGAAATGTGGGGAAAAATGTAATGTCAATGAATGAAACAAGGCCAACGCGATGCTCAGTGGGGGCCGCAGAAGTCACCGCCAGGGCAGAGCTCGGCGGCAGAGCAGCCGCCTGGCTTGTGCCTGCCTCTGGATTCAGCCTTCGGCACAGAAACAACAAACAAACAAACGGAACAGTAACTGCTCGGGGCACGCATTGCTCTTCCATTTCTGCAGTCTGGTGCACTGTTGGCTTTTTTCATCACGCAAAGTGCATAACACAGCCAGCATCCAGGCAGCAGAGGCTGGGTTAGACCCTGCGCCTGGGAGTCCCCACGTGCACATCAGCTTTAACACCCCGGGATCCGGCTCAAACCTGCAGCTAGTCTCCGTGTAGACCCTGCCTGAGGGCTCAGCACTCCCATGCATGGTCCGCTCTTCCTGGTTGCGGGGTCTCCCTCCCTTCCGTAGAGGACTCTTTTGCACTATGGGCTCCTCCTTGGAGATCGGGCCTGCTAGGCTGGGTTCTGTGCTCACACCTCTGCAGGGCAGGTGCCAGGTGAGTGACTGGTCATGGGGCAGGGACACTTCCCACGGTGACCGAGGTTTCCTTTGCTTCTTTGGAAGCAGCTGGGTTTTCTCAGCTTTGGACAGAAAAAGACAGAATTGTGGTGCAAAGAATCTGAAATCTAGACCTAGTATTTTTTTTTTTTTCCTGAAGAAGCAGCACAGTGTTAGGCTCCCAGGAGACTCAGCTCGTGTGTCCAAGGTGAGGATGGCACGTGCCCGACTGCACTGGGAAACTTCCTGATGGTCCATCAGAATTCTGTGATTTAAAAGTGTTAAGAAGGAAACTGCTCAAAATGTAAATAGCATTATTCTTTGTCAATATTTGTCTCATTCTACTTAGATTCTTTGTCACTGTTTCTAGCCAGTCCAAACAAAGGAGGAAATTTTATGTATGCTTATACATTTTTTTAAAAGAGGGTCTCACTATGAAGTTTAGGTTGGCGTCAAACTCACTATATAGCCCAGACTGGCCTTGAACTCATGGTAATCATCCTGCCTCAGCCTCCCCAGTGCTGTGATTTCAGGGTGCACCATCACCCCTGGCTTAGTAGTTAAAAGGAAGAGAGAATGTTGGTAGAGAGAGACCTCCTTTCCATGAAATGTCACCTTGTGACGCAGCCTTCATGCCTGGGCTCCTGCAGAATGTGCAGTGAAAGGGGGACAGAGGGGCCACTCCACAGGGTCACCCACCCAGAGGTGGCGGACTCAAGGGGAAAACCCACAGTGAAAGATTCATCCCTTTTAGGTATTGATGAGCCCTTTTAGCCTCTTCAGAAGGGCTCTCTAGGGGCCCGCGGTACAGAAATCCAGCCTCTTCGCAGAAATGGAGGCCGGTCAGTGATCTGAGGCCGCAGTGTGCAGCTACGAACAGGTCGGAGAGCTCACTTTGCTTTCCTAAGCCCTGTTTGCATGACTTCTTCTGTCAAGAAAGTATATGGCTTTGCTACAATATAATTAAGTACTCTCTAGGGATATAGACACTCAGATTTATTTAAATTAATACTTTCTAGGCTTTCTGTGAGTTTGACTTTATTTTTCCAAAAAAATGTTTTAAAAAATTTCATAATGAGTGAGGACTTAAAAATAAAAGTATCCCTAGCACACCCTAGCACATACAATATATCTAAATGCATTTTCTGCGGGTGACCTTGTTATGCTGGCAATAGCACAGGAAAATTTCCATTCCCATTTGGGAAATGAGAATGAGGATTTTTTATCTTTCTAAAATTATTCCCCACCAAATATATTTTGTTCACAACCATAAAACCAATGTTTAAGATGGTGACAGGTTGTGATCACAATGTTTTCTGTGCCAAAGATGGGTTTTTTAAAAATAAAAAATTCTTGCTAGATTTTCTGTCGTCATTTAATGTTCCCTTCTGTGTGTATGTTTGAGAACGAGGGCCATGAAACACAAAAGATAAGAAAACAACTACATCGTGAATAATATTCTCCTTGGAACGAGGTCTTCCTAGAACTTGAAATCAGAGGAGCACAAGAGATCATAAATGTGATCCTTCAATAAATACCTTCAGAATGCTGTTCATTCACTCATTCCTTGCTAGAACTAAGCCAGGAATTGTGCTGGCTGCCTAGTACACAAAGAGGAACAAGTGGGAAGCAAAAAGATGCTAAGGTGCTAGAAGCTTTGGTGATGGAAGAAAAAATTAGACAGGGACCCTGCACTAAGGATCTCACCGGTTTCAAGGAAAAATGAAGGAGGCGGTTTACTATGCAACCTAGTGAGACCAATGTGATAGATATTTAAAGGGTAAGTAAGGTATTATCCCCAAAATGGCAAATTCTTCCTGAGAGGGAGAAATAAGAAGTCTGCACACATATTCACGCACCAGATAGATATGGTGAGTAACAGCGGGGGACTGGATTCTGGGTGGATGCACTTAGAAATGAGAACTGTGTATAAGGGGTTACAGCGTCTTTCCGGAGCACACGCTCAGCTTTATCAGGGTAGCTACTCCTCCCTTCTCTTTCCATAAAGTGTCAGATAAAATGTCTTCCTTCTCTTAAAAGAAGAATGACACAAAATGATATTTATATGATAGATTCTAAGTGTAGAAATTGGTTCGTATGACATGAGCTATTTAATGCTCCTCTCAGCCTCCTTGTTTCCTTCACTGGGGAAACAGCTACTGAAAGAAATGAATCTCTAAATGTTTTACCTCTGTGGGTTGCATCCAAGATTTTAAAACTCAGTAAATTATAAGTGGCATATGTATATGCAAGAATATGTTTGAATGCTAAGGATGCATATGAGGATTTATGGATCTTATGTTCTCATTATGTTGCTATGTTACAAAATTAACTTCCATAATTTTTATATCAGAACACGTGAATATTTTAGTGTTTTAAACATTGCAAGGTTCAGTTTTTAAATTTTACTTTAGTAAATATAGGGGCTATGATAGATTGAAGGTTCACAGATGAAGTTAGTGAATAACTAAGTATAAATCTTACTGCATATAACATTGGAAAGGCTTTTCATTGACAGAATTATAACGCTAAAACACTGAAGTTAATTATTAAATAATAATGGAATTACCAAGTCAATTAAAGCGGATCTATCATGGTTTGTGTCTAGATGTCCCCCACAAGCCTCATGTGGTCATGGGGCTGGCTTCTAGAGTCTGTGATTGATTCATGGTGTAATGCCAGCCTTATGAGTGTGGGTGCTGTGCCCCCTGTAGCTGGCCTTCAGCGGGTGCCTAGGTAGTGTAGGGGACAGAAAGAGGCTTTCTTTGCTCTCTTCCCCTTTTGCTCTTGTTTTTTTTTTGCATCCTTCTGCCTCCATGAGGTGTTTTTCCTCTTCCATGTGCCACTTATGGACTGGAACAGCCACAAGCTGTCAGCTAACTAAACCATCCCTTCCTTCATTTTGGGCATCAGGTATCTGGTCTCAGGAATGAAAGGAAAGTAACCAAGACAGTACCATGGGTTGTAGCTGATGCAGCTACTAGACGTTAATTTGTAATGCTCATTTTTGAGGAAATGAACAGGGTTAAGTATAAATATACAACTTCATGAAAATTTAAAAATTTTTTATTGTGCCAACATTAAATCACTACTCACGGGTCCTGAAAAGGCACCGAGGAGAGTGGGGCTCAGCGGACCACTGGGCTCCAGTGGGGCTTTAGACAACTCCCCAGTACCGCTGTGGGCCCATCCCAAGGGGCTGTTAATGAGGGGCCCTCCGCCTGCAGTGAGAATTGCCTTGATGTTTTCTTCTTGTCTTGCCTGTTGGATGATTGGTTTTGAGTTTTACTTTTTAAGAGTCAGTGTTTGCAGCACACAGTGATCACATCCTCGTGTGGGTGGGTCCCAGTGTGTGACCCAGCTCGGCTCATTCTGTCTTCTCCTCCTCCTTCCCTTCCTCTCCCCTCCCCGCTGCTCCCTTCGTCCCTGGGGTCTCTTCCCTCGTGAGAAAGCTCCCTACTTCACATCATCTATCTTTAATTTTGCTCTTTATTTATATTGTGGGTTTCTCAGAAAAGGGAACTGTGGACTGTTACAGCCCGTGAGCTGGATTTACTTCAGTCAGCACGACGGACTCAAGGTGCATTCATTTTCCTGAAAACAGTTCACGCTTCTTTCTCTCTATGGCAGCGCAGTACCCTACTGTAACTGTGTACATTTTCTGTAACCATTCATCCATTGATGGACTTACAGGCTACTGTCAAGTGTGGTTATTTAAATGTTTTCTTTGAAGGTATATCTTTTTTTGTTCCTTTGCCCATTTAAAAAATTGTCTTGTTAATTTTAAGTGATTTTCATGTATTCTGGGTGCTATTCAGATGCATGACTGAAACTATTCCTCCCATTCTATGGATTGTCTTTTTGCTTTCCTGATAGATCCCTTTTGTGAACAAAAGATTTTAATCTTGAATCCAAATTTACTTTTTCAATGACATTTGCTTTAGGTGACATATTTGAGATAATGTGGTAAATGCTTCCAAAGACTTAACATCCATTTTTTATTCTGAGTTTAGTAATTTTAGCTCTTGTATTAAGGTATTTGATCCATTTTGAGTTAATTTTTTATGTTTTTTTTTTTTTTTTTTTGCTTTTCATCTAAGTATCCTAGGATCATTTGTTGAAAAGACTATTTTCCTCTAATTTTCTTGGCCTCTTGGTCAAGAATTACTGAATTTTGCAAAAATTTGAAGGCATGTCAACAGCATTTTAGATTCTTAAATCAAATTTCATTCTCTTTTATATTTGATTATCTGCTTTTACTGGAAACTTTAGAAGATCTAGTAATCATAAATACTTTTGAAATTTACTGTCAGCGTATGGGAGCGAAGCTTTTCAAAATCCTTTATGCTAGGCCTTTCTCCTGCCATCCCAGCTGTGACAGTTACAACTTTGTCTTCTAAACCTCACTGCACCTCCTCTTGGGAAGCAGGCTCTGTATTTCACTTGCTTGAATCTGGACTGGATTTGGCATCATGTTAACAGTCAGTGCCATTCTTTGGAAATGATGCACAGATTTTTGGAAAATCTGAGAGCATCTTCCTGATGTGCTATCCTCTAAGACTGGGTCAATAAATGTCATGTGGTCTCCATACTGGAGGTGGGTCTCTCTCATTAGCAGCCTGAATCACTCGGAACTTGAACTGGCTAATAATCACTTTTTGCAAGGCAGGAAGTTTGGAGAATCCAGATGCGGTCCACATGGAGTCAGCAGAGACCAAAGACGAAAGCTGGCATTGGCCTATAGACTGATGGGTGCTGATGGCTCCTCATGTCACTGTTGGCCATCGATTATGCATCTCCAGACAAGGGCTCAGACAATTATGGAGCAGCAATGAACCGTTTCTTTCCTCCAAATTCTTGAGCTATGAAACCACGAATAGGATGAATTTTAAAAGGAGCTAACATTTGGGGTGTTTTCTGACTTGGCAATAGTGGCCTCGGGATCACTCTTTCAATTCTGGAGAATAACACTTTCTCTCCTCCTACTTTCTTTCTAAAACTGCCTTAAATTGGATGCCTGTTCAGGTAGAAGGATCTATGGTACAAGTTTTCTGGTTTTCTCTCACACACTGTTGGCTTTTCCTTGTTGTTTTCTGTGTGTGGAGGGGATGCTGGGATGGTGGCTTCATAGGACAGGTTAGTTTTGGCGAGCACACAGCATCTGAGCTCTCCTTTGAGGAAATTAGTTTTAAAGCAGCCTTTCTTGTACCATATATTTTTTTTCTGGCTCCTTCATTTGTTCTTCTACTGCTGCTCGCTGCAATGTGGACTGTTTTCTCCTGCGTTGGAGAAGATGGCCTTTGATCTTTGGTTATCTGTTCTCCTTTGAGTGACGCTGTAGCTGCAGGTGTGTGGTTAGTGCCGCCTGAATCCCAGGCTTCCTATTAGCTCATGTTTCTATTTGGGTGCTGTTTAATCTCGGTATTTCAAACTCAGGTTTTCTGAGGCCATCCTGTTTTTCTGAGTGGTGTCTGTGACATCCTGCCATGAGAGTAATTCAGGCTGTGACTGCTTGGCTCTTGTTCTTACCATAAATTGTATGGGGCTGAGACTTTAAAAATTTCATCCGTTTAATTTTCCTAAATTCGAACTCTGACCAGTTACTACACTACCACTCTGACTCCCTTGTCCTGAGCACAGGTGCCTTGGGCTCTGGAAGGGCACGGGGGGGGGGGGGTGTAGTCACTGTGGGCACTCCTAGGCCAACTGCCGCTTAGGTAGGTCTTTGGTACTCTCATGGTCTCTGCTCTATTTGAAATTAACTTCTGCAAAATTTGAACCCCTGCTTTGTCAGGAAATTACATCTGCAGTTCTCTAGGCTATGGCTTTCTTTGCTCTATGACATCAGAGACTAATCACCTGCAAACTCTGATTTTTCCAACAGTATGTTCAAAGGTCCCATCTGCACCAATGTCCTTTTGTTTCTTTGTCTTGATAGCAGTTTGATATGTGTTTTTAACATTGCATTATGTTAGTGCAGTGGGAAGGAACTGTCTCAGCCATGATGAGCTAAAGTTTTGTGATTGATTTTCAAAGTTGAAAGTAACGGATCAATTTTTAGACATATGTTGAAGAGTGAGGATAATATTGTTGATATTCATATAAATAACATAGTACTGTATTTAATATATACTTCTATAACATTCAGAACTACATTATGGTACATATATGTGCCTTTACTTTCTTTGCACTATATGCTTTGGAAAATGAAAGAAACATGCATGTACACACTTTTCCATATGTATCTATATATGTAGGCACACATACAACTCTACCACATCTTTGTTTTGAAGCATATTTATATTTTAGAATATGGGAGAGTGGTTCAGGGTCTCCTCTCCCCCAGAGGCGCTGGGGTCTGGGCGGTGGGGAACGAAGCAGTGAGTGACTCTTCACTCAGGGTGTTCGGAGCCTGATGGGTAAATTAATTATAGTACTTTCTGTCTATAGCACACTTGGGGAATTTATTTAGATCTGCTCTCAGAGCTGGCTTCCCTGGAGAATACAAGTCAATTATAGTTCAAGCTCTGCTTGTCTCATTAGCTACTTGAATAATGTATTTGAATGATGGCCCAGGAGACCAGAATTAGGAAAAGTTCCTCTTGATCCCCAATGAGCCTGAGTCAGAAAATCCTCTGTGACCATTAACAGCTCCACAGTGCCACAGGCGTAGTCAGCCGCACCCTGCTCACTCCCAGAGAAAGTGGTGGCATGTAGCTGTGTATACAGAGGTCCGCTTGTGCTGGGCACTGCAGTCCTGTAAGCTTGGGAAATTACTTGTAAGTCACCGAAGCTGCTTCTGCATCAAGAGAAGATTTAAGTAACATTTCAGTTTTGCTCATTTTCTATGTATAATACAGGTTAAGTATTGTGAAAAAAGAGATGAGTTTTGAAGGCTTTTAAATGACTGTTTGCATGTAACTGAGAATAACATGCAGATTAGTAGTACAGTTATGTAGAGCAGCTTGTGCTGCCATTGTCTGGTCATTTTTTTCTTCCTAAATCTTGTAACCTGAACTACTTCTAAGATAATGATATACATTATATTAACTAGTGTTAATTTCCTATGAGTTTTCGAAATTCTGTATCATTTCTTTTTTGTTTTGTTTTTTTAAAAAATTAACATAAAAAAGAATGAGATGCTATGCCAAATCATTTTGTTGCATTATTCATGTGGCTGGCCATTTTAGATGTGCACAGTGAAAATAGCGACTGGAGCTATTGGTCATGAGCCACAAAATGTTGTGACTTGCTAAGAAATTTATTGCTTTACAGAGTATTTCTCAAGTGGTTGAAAAAAGTAGGACTAACTGACATATCGTAGGATACAGCACCGGCCACAAATCATTAAAGAAAAGTAAACCAGATACTAACAAGAGGAACAAAAGTCCCAGGAGAAACTCAAGTGTTCTTGGTAAGTCACATTTAAGTACCAGTCCATTTAAAACTAAGTAATGAGACCAGGTTAACCTCAGAATTATTACAAGGATCCAGGGAAGCTGAGGTGGAAGCAGCCTGGAGCACCATTTCCCAGTCCGCAGGACAGGGGTGTCCCAGCAAGAGCTGCCTCCCGCTGACCATGGTCCTGACCCTTGGAGGGCTTGCTCCTTACTTGGAGTTATGGGTCTTGTCTCACTTAATAAAATTCTTTCTGATCATCTCAATTTGGGATATGAACCTAGCTTCTCAAAAACCCTAGAGTTTCTTAAAGGGTTGAGTATAATAATCCTCTAATTCCATCTAACATCTCTGTTGTTGAATCCTGGCTGTTGTGTACCAGACCAGTGCAGAATCATTCATACAGATAGACACTGCCTCTGGAAAGCCAAGATCTCTTATAAACAGATTTCTGCTTCCTGTTGCATCTACAGAATTTATGAGTGTTTAATATATATTCAGGTGCATTTGCATATATGATAGGTGATACTGACTATGTGGTGGGGTTTGTGAGTTGATGGATTATTCCAAGTGTATGAACTGAGTGGACCATTGGTGAGCAGCTTGGCTTCTTTGTGGATGAATATTGATCACCACATGAACAATCATCTGTGGGAACTAATGCTGATAGCAAAAGAATAAATGTGTTTAGCAGGCCTTTTGCAAGTCAATCACCAGGTGAAACCCATCTTCAATCAACATGTTTCATTTAAATAGTAAGACTTTAATCAAAATGAAGATAAGGTTACTCAACAAGAGCTTGGAATTATCCTTCTATGATGAGATATATTTAGCTTGCCTCTATGGATAGTATTTATAAACAAATTTGGCTTATTATAATAATTATTACAGAACAAAAAATCTTTTTGCCCAAATGTTTGAAGTAGATCTGTAATGGTATCTATTGAAACTGAACACTCATCTCCTACAAGCTATATCATCTCATAGTTTGAAAACAAATATCTTGGTCTGTGAAACTGGATATTTTCTCATGCTAATGGGAGATGTGAGTGGTCTCATTAAGGAAAAGAACAGGCTGCATGCATTATGCCCATTGTTCTGCTCACTTGAGTTTTCCAAAAGCGTGTGGTCTGCTCTTCAAAACACAATGATGATTCCCTCTAATTGGAGTTGGCAGTTGCTGTGGATTGAATTATATCAACCCAAATTTGCACGCCTGGGCTGTAGCCCTCCATGTGTCTGTGTCTGTGTGTAGGATCTTTACGAGGTAATTAAGGTTAAATGAGGTCACAAGAGTAAGTTTTCATTATGGTGACAGTGGTCTTATCAGCAGAGGTAGAGAAAGAGGGCTTTCTCTCTTTGCGCCCTGTGTGTATACAGCAAAAATTTGGCCATTTGCAATCTGCGCAGAGAGCCCTAATTTGAGACTGTGTACTGCCGGACACTGATATGGACTTCTGACCTTCAGAACTGTGATAAAGTAGGTTTTGTTATTCAAGTCACCCATCTACGGTCGTTTGTTAAGGCAGCCTGAGGTGACTTACAGAGCAGTTTATAATTGGGTCTTCAGGCATAATGAACAGGCAGCACCGTGCAATCCGGAACAAACTGATTAATTATGGATTGCAATTAATTGAACAGTAGCCACAGAGAAAAGTCAACACTATTACAATCACAGGGTAAAAATACCATTCCTAATACCACTGCTGCCTCTATCAAAAGTTCTAAAGTACTATGTTATTATAAGAGTTTTTATAGGGACCTTGTTATATATGTGACTGCTGTTATATGTCCTCACTTCAACACTTGTATGGTCATAACCTCATATTAAGCATTTACTGTGTAATATTATTTCAGCTCCACGTTATGAAGTGGAGTAGTTGCTGATGTTTTCACCTATCTTTCAGCTTATCAAATTGATCACAGACATGGAAGTCATGAGGACACAGGGATTTGGTCAGACGGTCTTAATCCTTCATTAAACCAGCCAGAGCCACCCCCGTGCCCCGGAGGCGGAGCTCTGAAATAGAACAGAGGCTGCTGTCTGTGAGGCAAGGTTCCCTGGGTAATGTTAGATCCCGCGTCTGTCTTCTCTTTCATGCTTTTCTTTCAGAGCATAATGTTTGAACCATAATTTGTTCATGAACACATTTTTAGCTAGACACAAGATTTCTCAATTGTAGTCATATTCCAGTTACGCATCCTTGAGCGGACGCAGGATCTACTTGATTGAATTTCAGGAATTTGCATGCAAATTCTTATGTTTTCACTTAAAAAGGGCAAATGGTAATCCTTATACCATCAACTCTTCTAATTTATCCTCAAAAAGCACTCAGTGTATGTCTTAGTAATTTTCTCATCACTGGGACACAACACTCAGCTCCCACAATTTAAACAGAAAAAGAGGTTTATTTTGGATTATGGTTTTAGAAGATTCAGTCCATGGTTGGCTGTCTCCAAGGCAGAAGGGCCTGCAGGAGGGAAGATGCTAACGTCATGGCAGCCAGGAAATAGGGAGAGAAGGGAGGAGCCAGGTCGGGAGCCATACGTATCCACATCCAGCTCACCTCTCCGGCACCTGCCTTTCCTGACCTACAGCAGCTCAGCAGACAGACTCCTCCTGGACTAAGCCGCTGTTGAGTTCCACACGGGCAGTGATCTAGTCATCTTCCAAATGCATGAGGCTTTGAGGGGACAGCCAAGCTCTAAACCAAAACAAAATTTTAATTCTTAAACTGTTCTATTCTTTTGTATACTGATAGAGAAAAAGTAAAAGAATATTTTAATTCTTAAACTGTTCTATTCTTTTGTATACTGATAGAGAAAAAGTAAAAGAATATAAACCATTTGTCTCTCTCCATCCAAGGAAACGTAAAAAAAGTGGGGGGTATATCTCTTTCAATGAGTTCAGACCCATAAAAATTTATCCGAGGTTATGAGAGCTAACAAATAGATACCATAATGATCCAGAGAAATCCGAGGCAGGTGATGTCTGGTCTCTTAGCTTCTCCTAGACTATTGACATGAAGGACAGGGAAGGGCATGGGGAGGCATGCCCTGGATGATGCTCCTGTAGACATAATGCAAAATTCATGAGCAGGAAGAATGTGTACACACTTCCCTGTGCTCTGCGCCATGGTGTCCTCTGCCAAAACCAGTACCACCTGCCCCTCATTACGCAGACGTCAGTTTTCTGGCACAAGCAAGCTGTTCCCATCAGCCCAGTGTGACTCATGTCACTGACCAGGTGTTAAATGCTACCAGCAGAAGCTCACCATACAGGACTCAGTGCATAGCGGTAACAATATTTTCACTGTAATATCTGTGTCAATGGGGTAGTTTATCTGATAAAAAAGCTTGGCTTTAGGGCTTATTTAAGGACTTTAAGGTTGGTTTCAGCATTCCTTGACAGGACAGGAAATCTATTTAGGGGGTCAAACACAAAACTATTGAGATGACTAAGACAGAGGTTTCTCAGGTCTCTAATTTGCGGTGTGGTCTTTATCCATACATCCAACCCAGCCACGATTATCATAGTCATAATGAAATACTTTATAAAATAAATTTTAAAAATACTAAAAGAGATAATAAATAGAAAATAACCAATTAAAATATTAAGAAAACTTAATAACATAGGTCAGACTAAATAAGGGCATAAAATAGGATTGAGATATTTAAAGATACTGTAATAAAATTAAAACTTTGGGAATAAGTGAGAACTAATTAGATACAAGATGAAAGAAATAAAATGCTCAAGTTAAAATCTTACAATATGTAAAAATATGTATCAAAAGATGCATTTAATGGCATGGTCATGTAGGACTTTGAAATGAGAAGTATTCAAAACAGTGAGTATAGCCGGGAGTGAGTTTAGCTCAGCAGCATAAGTGCCTGCCTGGGAAGTGGAGGTGGCGAGTTCGATTCCTGGTACTGCAAAACAAAAAACAAAAACCAAAAAAAAAAAACCCAGTGAGGATAGAGAAGAATCCACCACTATGAAAATGAACAGCACCCAGAAAAACAAACAAGAAAGCAAAGATAATAATGATTACCCAGCCAGATATAAAATTGAAAGCTATAAAACAAATAAAAATGTCCAGAGTCAAGATCTACAGATGTACCAAGAGGTTAATTTGAATTGTACAGGGACTTTGACAACATTTTGGTGCCACTCAGTGCAGTCAATGGCGTGAATTTGTACAACATTCAAAGCCCTCCTCACAGCAGAGTGCACCAGTTACTTGAAAGGAGAGATCGGTTCACATCTGTCTGAATACACGTATCTGCTTGTCATTTAGAGAGGAAATTATGGATTACACAGGAGCAAAGCTTCACAACTGTTTCTGCCAGGAGAAAAGGAAAACACTCTTCCATCATAATGTAAGCTGAAGGGCAGGCATGTGGTTGGGCGTACAGGGATGGCTTTTTCAGAGTGGGCACATTCCTGTGTCTGTGTGCCCATATGCATATGATTCTGTTTTGCAAAGAGCTAGAAGAATGAATTCTGTGAGTCCAACTTTGCACTTTTGTGAGGCAATGGTCTTTCAAAGTTAACTTCCCTCTGGCCCTGGTGTGAGGGCCTGGACCTGTTAATGCCAACATTAGTTCATGTAAAACACAGTAAAAGCAGAGTTAGGAGGGAGAGGAGATAGGATTTCAGAGGAAGAAGCTCTGGGTGCCCAGCTGGCAGGGCAAGGGGTGGACGAAGGATGAGGTGTGCAGCCCCAGGAAGGAGGGTGGGCGTTTTTGGGGAGAAGTGGAGGGTCCCCGGCTCGAATGCTCCTATAGACCTCACCTCTCCTCTAAGGCTGGCCCCCGGCAGAGTTGGCTATGGGGCATACTGCTTATCTCTGCTTTCGCTGGCTCAGATGAGCTCTTAGAGCCCCCTCTCTCCGGGTGCTCAGTGTCCTCTGACTGCCCCACACCCCCAGAGGCCCCGGGACTCACCTACCACCACCTGCTGGACCTGCTTAAAGCACTGCAGTGCACTTCTGTCTCTGGTCAGAGGCCTAGTGCTACACTGATGCCGCCTTAGCTGGACTGCAGAGGGAAATTATATTAACTGATACCAGGCGTATGAGTAGCTAATAACACTTTAAAATTTACAGTTTAAAGTACATTTTTCCAGGCTGGTGGTATATGCCTGCAATCCCAACACTCTGAGAGACTGAAATTAGAAAGACCACAAGTTTCAGTCCAGCCCGGACAACCTAGTGATTTTGCATGATCATGTCCCAGATAGACAATGTTGAAAAGGCTGGGGATGTAGCACCATGTAAAGGTGCTGAGTTCAACCCCAACTACCCACAAAAATAAATAATAAATAAAATTTTAACCACAATAAAATTCAATGAATGATAGCTTAGTCTGTATGAGAAAGTGAAAACGAAAAAATAAAATATCATGGACTGGGAGTGAATTTGGGAGGGCCAGTGGTGTGTGTAATGAGTTCCCAAGCTAACGGTGTAAGTGGTTTTGTACAGTTCTGCGGCATGTAATGGCTGGGATATGTCCTAAGAAGCACACCCTGAGGTACCCTCCCCATTGTGCTAGCACCACAGAAGGAAATTCTACAATGCAAGCCAGCAATGACATGGCCATGTGGTAGAGTATTTGGGACCAGCCTTGCACCTGTGGCCCTTTGTCTACAAGAACATTACATGGCACATGTCTGCACTTAATTTCCAAATCTTACGCTTGAGGGTTGGAGTCTATTTCTTAGTGCCAGATCAAATTTTGTCTGTAATGCTGCCCACCTTTTAATGTGTTGTAATAATTCAGGTGCATGATTCATCTCAGTTACTTACTTGATGAACATTTTAGTGTTTATTTGAAAGATACATATATTTATGACCTCATCATGTTTCATGTTTCTTTCCAGCCCATAATAATTGAGTTCCTTCTCTTTAGAGTAGTGTGTTTTTGCTTTGAATAGAACAAGTTTTATTTTATTAAAAAGACCACTATCAGTATGATTAGAAAGACATTAACTTGTATATCTTCGAATTACTAAAGATTTTGTTGTGCAGATATTTAACATACATTTTTGTCCAATTTTTTGCCTGTCACTGGACATCTCACACAGCAATAAAGAAATTGGATTACATCGCAGAGCTGAGCCAGGAGCCTCCTGCATTTCCTGGTGTATCTCTTGTTTTCTAAGTTAATCTTTTGCTGGCAGTAACAGCACAATGCAGAGGTTCAAGTCCAAGAAAAATATACAAAGATTGGAAAGTTGCCATCACCAAAAGACAAGATGAAACGAACAGGTGCAGAAATAGAAGCAAAGAGTCCCAGGAAACAAGCTCTAGGTTCCAAATGAAAAATACGCTTTCTCCAAGCCAGTTTGGACCTTTCCTGCCTCTTTGAGTTTACCAACGACAATAAAAGTAATCACCCAAAGGGGCTGACAGGCTGGGCCTTAAGTCTAGCCCTGAAAATTATTTGAATTTGAATTTAGATCAGCATTCATTTTTTTAAAAACTCATATACTTTGATTTTCTAATGTATAAAGTGACATTTAAATATGCTTGCTCTGATTTGCTTATATACTAATAGGAAAAGTCAAACAGGATACAGATGTGAAGGTTCTCTACACTCTTAGCTAATTCAAATCCAAGGTTATAATTCCTTCATAGGATTTCTCTCTAAAAACAAAATCACCAGCAATATTATTTAGATTGTCAAATGTTTCTGCCAATATGTTGTCCATATCTATAAAACTGCCAACTCAACTGAACAAGGGCACAGTTGCAAATATTCATTTTTGCCATAGTTCAGGAAATGAACTCTTACTGAATCCACGTGGTAGAACATTATGTGTTGATACTCGGCTGGTGATACAACGTTTCTGTGGTAATATATTGCGAGCATAATTTATAATATGCTTGCAGTGCAGTTCACGTTATTCTTGGAGTGAATGTCTGTGTTCCCCCAAGTTCCTATGTTTCACCTCTTCCTCCCTAAGCGACAGCATCTGGAGCTTGGGGAGAGATTTGGGCGAGCATGGATTCATGAGGACAGGACCTGCCAGGTGGGTGGATGTCCTACTGGGAGACAGCCCAGGAAGCTTGATCTCTCTACCTATTCAGGGTCGCATGCTCCAAGGCACACAGTAAGAGAGTGGCCACCTTCAAGCTGTGAGAAGAAACCCCTCATCTGCCTGAAAGAATAAAAGTTAAGTGTTAACATCTCCAGCCATAGGGGAGGGGGTGCTGGGGATTTAGCTCAGGGGCCTAAGCACCTGGCAAGTGTGAGGTCATGAATTTGATCCCTGGTACCACTAAAAGAAAAACAAAAAAAGAAACAAAACATTCCCAAGAGAAAACATTTTCATCCATGTCTGGAAACACCATAACTTCCCTAGTATTCTAAAATGTCCAATATTTCCGGTGACATACTTCTTTCCATCTTTTAAAAAACCATTATTCAAGTATCCGCCTGCTAACTTTCTCTTTGTAATTCCTCTGTGCATCTGCTGTTGAATATGTATTTCAGAAAGTTGAGAGCATTAATATCTTCAGTTCAATCAGACCCCATTAATCAAGATCTGTGTCTCCTTGTCACTTTCAATGATTCAGTATGATCTGCTGACAGAAAGCAATACTCCAACACTTCCCATGGAAAATAATCTGTCATTCAGAAAACAACCAAGATGATCTGTTGCCTGATTCATGCTGAATTAACTTTCCGATGTCTGCAGTAAGATACTTAAAAAAAAGCAACAGTGACGGCAAGTCGCCTCACTGTGGATGGACAGAACTGTCGCTCTGGAAAAAGCTAATTCCATTCGCCTGCCATTTAACTTCCTTTCCTTGGAGGACGACAAGGCTGGGTAAAACGAAGCAAGGTCACTTACCGTATTAAATATAGAATAACTGGCACTGCTTTCTTGCGGACAGGTTTCCTGGGGAATAGCTGGGACCCACAGCTAAAAATAACCTTGTCCTCCGAGCCCGTTTTCCTTCAGCTCAGGGACGCATGGCTGAGCTGGCAGGTGTGAGGACGCCCTTGCTCACGGGTCCACTCTGCAGGGTTTGCACTGGCAAATCAGGAGGACTGAGCATTTCTGATCCAGAAGATGCACGGGTACAGGCTTTGAGGTGTCAGTGCAGACTGAACAAGGGAGCGAGCCTTTTCCTCCACGTGCAGCAGCTGGCATTCCGTGGAATTTCTGTAGTCCGAGCCCTTCCAGAAGGGGGTGCACAGGTGTAAAATTCGCCCTCCAGGTTCCCTACATTCGAAAGTACTGGGTTCAGTAGATAAGAAACGGATGTTGGTGTGAAACCCCGGGCACCCGGGAAAGTCACAGCATTCAGCACGGAGAAATAAAAATGGCCTTAATTCAGAGACATCACACTTCTGAAATGAAAATGCTCTAAGGGAAAATTTCTGTAAGTTTATTTGGATACTTACTGATTTATGTGCTTCATTCTATTTTGATATTGTCAGTGATGTGAAATTCACATATGAAGTAATGCATTCATTTCAAGTACAGGATTCAACATTTTTAGGAGGTGCAAGCTTTCATGGCTCTCTTCACAATCTGATTTTAGTCAAACGGTCTCTCCACCCTCAGTGGTGGTGGGCTACAGCTCCCTAGATTTTCCAGTTCTGAATTTGTTATACACAATGTATATGAAGTAGAGAATATACACCCCACTGCCTTTTTGTGATTGGCTGCTTAGTGTAACATTTTAAAGGTTCATCCCTGTTGTTCCTTGTACAAATATGTTTTTGCTATACATTTTCCGCTGTTGGCTCCACACACTTTATTTACCCGTCTGTCTGCTGATGGGCTTCGGTATTGTTCCCACTGTTTGGCTGTTGCGAGCACTGCTGCCGTGGACATTGGACCACGTGTGCACGGTATTTTAGGTGGGCATGTACTTCTCTTTTCTGCGGTATATGCACATGCAGGGGTGGGTGTGATGCGCCGTGATGACTGTTTTTAACTCTCAAGGGACTGCCCGACTGTTTCCACAGGGTTGCTGCCCTCCAGCTCTCCTGCTAGCCGTGCATGCTGGCTCTGTTTCTCCACTTTGTCATTAATAGTTGTTATTGCCTCTCGTTTACATTACAGTCATACCAGGGAGTTTCTATTTTTATTTATATCGTGAATAACAATGCAGAACATGGTTAAAATGTGCTTGCTGATTACGTGTACATCTTTGGAGAAATAGATCCTTTGTCCAGATTAAGTGCTCTTTGTGTATTCTGAATATAACTCCTTTATCAAATAAATGATTTATAAAACTCTCTCCCATTCCGTACGTTGTCTTTTGACTCTATGGGTGTTATCCTGGGCTACACAAACTTTTAAGTTTTTGATGTGGCCCAATCCATACTATTTGGTTGTTATGTTTGCTTTGATGTCCCCTGTAAAAGACCATAGCCTAACTCAGGGTCACAAAGTTACTTCTATGTTTTTTTCTAAGGCGTTAGTAGCTTCAGCTCTAAAACTTGGGTGCATGATTCACTTTGAGTGAATCTCTTTATGTAAACGTCATTCTTTCGTATGTGCATATCCAATTGTCTTGTTAGTATTTTTAATAATTAAAAATGTAAAAGATTTCTCAAAACTCATTGTGGTTGTTTTTTCCTAAAAGTCACCAAGGCACACCTAGGCATGCTCCTGTTCCTTTATAAATATATCTTCCTTTTCACTGAGACTATCATTCAAAGAGAAGCAAAATAATATTGGAGAATGTCAAAGGTAATGAAAAAGAAACTTTTCCTTCTCATAAGGAACGTATAAACATTTAACTAGAAATAGTGTGTCATAAAATGTCCATGTGGGAACAATTGAATACATTTGATTGCATACATTTCTGTGGTAAACAACAGCATGTCATCCAAAACAAGCAAAAATCTTTGGAGCTTCTATGCCTGGGAAGAAGCCCACACAGAGCCAACCTACATCTCTGAAGGGTTGTTTTCTTTCCAATACGCTTATGTGGTGCACAGTGTCTCGCAGCAGAGCCTAATCTAGCATTCAAATGACAGAAAACAGACCAAACTGCCCATAAGCAGAGTGAGTCTGTTTGCTTCACAGTAGTGGAAGCCCCTGAAAGGCCTTGCCTTGGGCACGAGTGAACCTACAGATACAACAACGTCATCAGCTCTGACTTTGCATCTCTCTCTGCTCTGCATCCTATGGAGGGTCAATTTCCAGCCCCTCAAAATAGGAGCCATAAGCTTTACTGGAAGCTAGCCTGCCAAAATGGCTCCTGTGCACCCCACAAACTCCAGAAAATATCGAGGAGCTTGGGGGAGATGAGAGAAATAATCAGGCACGGAAAGTAAACTATGTGAAGGGTAACATAGCTATCAATAAATTTTATTAAGTATTCAATATGGGTAGAGTTTTGTGTTTGGTGCCCAGGGTAGAAAGATTCGCCAGGCCTGATGACATCTGTCACATGCATGACATCTAGGTGACAGAGGAGGGAGATGCTGTTTCATTCAAAAGAAAGTACCAAGCGTTTCGGGTTAAAAATCATTGTGCAATGTCAAATCTTGGGCAGGCAGAAGGAGGCCCCTCTAGCCTGGGCTCTGCATCTATTCAGTGTCTTGGTTCTGCCCTTACACCAGAGGTGGGAAGGTCTCAGACCCAGAAATTACAGTTGTTTGGGAAGGAAATCTCAATAATTCCAAGCAGGAGCATTGGAAAGTGCCTGTGCTTAGACCTAAAGCTGAACTCTCAGACTGCAAGGTTGTCGTGCTGTAAGAGAGAACAGAAACAGTATTATAGACCACCCAGTGTTCTAAGTACAAAACTTAAACCAGGTGTGCCAAAGTTAAGGAAAGTAGAATTATTGCAGCTCAGAGCAGATAATAATTACCATGGTGGTGTCTCAGTTACTTTTTACTCATTGCTGAGACAAAATACCTGATGCCCAAAATTGGGAAAAGAAAGGCTCATTTTTACAGTTTTTGGAGGTTTCAGTCCATAGTCAGTTGGCTCCAAGGCAGGGTGGCATGGCGGGGCCAAGGTTCATGGTGGCTGCAAACAGCAAGGCAGAAATTGGCAAGAGAGCAAGACATGTCCTCTTCCTGTCATTACGTCACATCCTGGCTCCACCCCTAGGCAGGTGTAGCATTCTCTCCCCCAATGCAAATGCTAGACGATGAACCAATGTCATAAATGCATAATACAGATGCATGAGGCCTGGGGGCCACCCACATAAACCGTGACAGCGGGGGTGAAGGGAACGCCTTAATGAGGATGCAGCACGTATGCAAGGCTCCTACAGTAAGGAATGAGAAGGAAAGAGGAATGCAAAGGTGGGGATTACTCCAGGAGAAAGGAGCAGCACTAGCCAAGCCGGATGGCCTTATGGGGGTTCATGGAAGAGCGAGCAGAGAGACCAGATCAACCGTGCTGAACCCCATGTGCAGAGCGGGGTAGAGCCAGACTCCAGGTGGCCTCATGCCCTGATAGGGGAGCTCTGTACTAATCTACTGCAGCAAATCATGCAACTGCGTGGAATATTCAACAGATGCACAGGGAACATAGATTTTGCTGGCTTCTGACTGGCTTTGAAACCAGTGGGAAACCATGGACTTTGTCTAGATCTGTATTTCCTCATTAATAAAATAAGCAAATTGGAATAAGTGATCATGCGTCTTCTAAACCACATTTTGTTTGGACTCTGCAGAACTCCATCACCATCCCTGGGTGTTTTTAAAGTAAGAGATGAGACACAAAGCCCTAGGTTAAGGATGGTGTAGGAAGTGCTCTGTGTGGAGAGGATCGGCTTCTGGAGCTCCAGGCAGAACGCTTGGGCTTCATGTGAAAGAGCCCTCGCCGGACTATAGCTATGGGCATAGCAAAGAAAAATGAATGGAATTTAAAATGAAAACATGTTTGGAGGAGACTTAAGACTCTACAGACTGAGTGACAGAGAAGGAGAAATAAATCAAAATCTGTCTAGCAGCGTGAACCTGAGCTAGGTATGAGGTGTCAAAGTACGGATATCAAACCCAGGATGCAGTGTGAGAGAAGGACATCCTGGGACTCTAATAGCTGGTGGCCTCAGTGAACAGACCGCGCAGGGACTGTGGCCAGGAACGGTGTATTTGGTACTTACTCGTGGAGGGGCAGCGAGTGAATGGAACGAAAGAGAAGATCACAAACACCATGGAAGGAAAGGACACTGGAAAATGCAGCTCCAAGGGCGTGTCCGCAGGGAAGCGGCTGGGGGCAGGCGAAACTCAAGAATGGAGAAAGCAGACCAGGTCGAGCCTGCAAATAGTCCATAGAGAAAAAGAACAGAGACGCAGCCACTGAGGGTGGAAAAGAGCAGACCCCACTCGGTGACCTTAGGGAGAATCTTTGCTGGAGCAGGGACCTGTGTCATAGAATGCAGTGACAGGGCAGTGGCTTTGCCCACTTGAGTGAGCATTGTGGATTTCTAGGACTGCAGGTTGCTCAAGTGGAAGAGGAGAGTCAGTTTGTGCTTAGAGAGGAAAGGGTAGCATACACAAGGAGCTTTAAAGAGAAGACTTTCACTGAGAAAAGTAGCGTGTGACGGACGTGGCAGTGTAAGATGAGGTGTGGTGTGGGACAGGTTACCTAAAGAGAGGATGCCCTTCCCACACACACAGGATGGGGAAAGGACGCGGACTCTGGAGTAATTCTGATTTTATTTGCAGAAAACATGCAGTGGGTCTCTGAATGATTGTGATCACTTTGATGTTCAGTAAGAGTGTAGTATATCCCAGGTGCTGTGATGCATACTTTCTGGGTGGAATTTAATCCCCACAGCCATCTGACGGTGTAAGCAACCTCTACACATCTCATGGGTGATAAATCTGGGCTTTGGCACTCAGACCCACTACCAAGACGGCAGACAGCGCAGGTGTGACTGGACTCAAACCCAGTGCAGTCTAGGTCTGCAGTCTACTCACCCTTCCCGCTTTGTTTGTCTTAGTCCTTTGAGTACAGCAGATATCCTAGGGTGACATTTACCTCAAGTGTGCTCTGTCACTGTGGGCTAGATTTGCGGGCTGTAACTTAAGGTAGACATGAAATTTAAGTGCTTAGGTGTTTCTGATTTCTAAACTTCTGTCTGCATCAGAGTAGAGAAAACAGGGGTAGTCCTTGAAAGCTAGAGGCCTCGTGGTTCTGCCCTTCCCCAGTAGGGGGCAGCACACACCGCGTGTGCAATACTACTGTCCACCTGCAAACCTGGCCAGAGAGACACGGAGCAGGAAGGCTCGCCCTGCCCAGGAGAGAAAAACCCCCAAAATAGTACTTAATAATACGGTTCAGTGGATTCTGTAGGTTGTGTATAAGTTTTAGTTAAAACAACCAGTGTCCATCCTAGCTGGGAGCCAGCAGGGGGTTTGTTTCTAAGGACCTGAGCTAAAGATTAATCCTGAGATCAAATATCAGGCACAGGGGCCATGCAGAGAGGAGACACAGCCTCTTCCCTCCTATGCATGGGCTTAGCGGGGTCGACCAGCTGTCTGCATCGAGATTTGGCCTGTTTTTCTTCTGCATGCAAATAGCTGATACATGTAATTCTCAAAGTGTAAGGTGGTGAGAGAAGGCTGCATAGTTAATGTTTAGGGAAAGATGTTCCAACCTCTAAAAGTCGGAGTGGGGCTGAGAGTGAGATCTGTTGTTGTCTGATATGAAAGGAGCATGGCACTGCCAGAGGAAGGAATTACGGTTGGTGTTTAGGTCATCGGGCCGCGCCAGGATTTTATGACGAGTGGAGCTCACCCTGTGTTTGCTGTCTTCTCAGTGTAGGTCACTGCTCTGATGTTGAATATTTCCTTTGGAAAAACTTATTTTTTGTTTCCTAGTATTGTTATTAAAGCACAGAAGGAAAAGCGTGGTTGTCATTGAAGACACAGACTACAAATTTAGAAATGAAGGAGAAAGTCAAACTGTCTAGACTCTAGTTTTCTGGTTAAAGGTAAAGAAAGATCAAGGCAATACTAAACTTTTTTCTCTCACTAAACACTAAAGTTTAAAGTTAAATCCAATCATTCCAACTTAGAAAGTTCAGGGTTACCTGTGGGAGGGAAGCTGAGATTTATTGAGAAACCTAACAGGGGTGTGTGTGTGTGTGTGTGTGTGTGTGTGTGTGTGTGTGTGTGTGTGTATTTGTGGTACTGGGGATATATCCCTGGGCCTCAGACATACCAGCAAGTGACTTACCACTGAGCTTTATTCTACATTAGGAAGTATAATTCTACTAATAAAAAGGTGACTTTAATATAACATGAATAGGGGCTGGGGATTTAGCTCAGTGTCATAAGCACCTGCCTTGCAAGCGGGCAGTCGTGAGTTCAATCCCTGGTACAGATAAAATATATATATATATATATATCATGAATAGAACCAGGTGCTGTGTAATCCCAGCACACTCAGGAGGTTGAGGAGAAGGATTGGAGCAAATTCAAGGGCATCTTGGCCTGCAAAATGGGTTGAAGGCCAGGCTGAGCTGCATAGCAAGACTTTTTCTTTAAGTAAGAATCATCTTTAGTGCTCTATAACTAATAATTAGCTCTTATAACATGGTTGGTGAAACTACGATTCAAATGTGGCCTAACTCCCTGCAGAGATCATCGTGTTTCCGAAACACCACGCCCCCTTGCTGCCTGACCCCGGAAGACCCTGGACCCCGATCCCCACATCAGATGAGCTCTGGGAGTCAACAATCCCCAGAAACGCTGAGCGCAGGACCGCGAGATGAGGTCAAGGCAGCCTGCTTTCCCCACGCCCCTTTTTACTCCTCTCTTGGTGTACTCTTTTCTTTCTTTTCTATTCATTTCTGTTTTCTTCCTTCTTTTCCCTCCCTCCCTCCCTTCCTTCCTTTTCATTTTTTTGTGGTACCGAGGATTGAACACAGGCGGGCTGTACTGCTGAGCCAAGTCCCCGGCTAATTTGTAATTTTTATTTTATTTTGAGACAAGGCCTGGCTACCCTGCCAAGGCCGCCCTTGAACTGAATGCTCCTGAGCAGCTGGAGTCCCTGGTGGGCACTGCGCCCGCCTGGCCTCCCTTCATAGATGTGGGTCCGATCCTGACCCTGGAATCTAAACTGGAGGGCGGGGCGAGGAGGGACTGGCCTTCCCCCAGAGGGCTGATCACACAGTGCGTCCCTGGAGCTGTCTCTTCCTGCTCACAGCCCATTTCCCTTCCCTTCTCCCCAGCACCTCCTTCTGGTTTGGGGCGCAGGGCTGATTTCTCCACTAGGACCCGCTCCCACTCTTGGTTCAAGGATCTAGAATTTCTGAACGGATTCACACAGTAGACAGTTGATGATCAGATGGAAAGGTGTTCGGCCCTGGCCGGGATCAGGGAGAGGTATGGGAGAGGAGCTCTGACTGAGATGTGACCATCTTGAGTGCCAAGGGCTCCTCACACACTGGTACAGGATGGGAATGACACAGCCACTTTGGAAAAGACTCTGGCATTTCCTGAAAAGTCAAATATATGCCAGTCACGTGATCCAGCCAAGCTAAGAGCTACTGATAAATGAAGTCACGTGTCCATGCCTGTACATGTGCAGGGTGCTCAGAAAAACTGTTTATGGTGGCACCAACTTGGAACAACTCAAACAGCCATCAGTATGTGCAAGGATAAATGAATTATTAAATAGCAATACAGTGTAGCATTACACCATGAACTAAAAATGTGTAAGTTATGGACATTGAAATAAAATGGATTAATCTAAAAACATTTAATTTTTTAGAACCACTATCCTGCTGTTAAGTCACAATTTCACAGTGATGGGGAAGGAGGAAAAGAGACATGGGCTTATTGTAATCAGCTAAAACTTTTTCCTATTAGCAATGTCACTAAGTTAGATATTGCTGTTTGCTTGAATGTTAGGCCAGCAGACATAATGAATTTTCTTGGTGTATCTTTAATCAAGCTACATAGCCCTCAGCTCTCGGACTGAGTTGGTTCTGGATATGTATCGACATTAAAATATTGTATTTCAAAATATTTCCACCACAAGGAGCAAGTGCAAACTAAAAGCTGCTTACGGGCGAATCCGAATTGCGCTCTGCCTTTTCAGACTTTTAATTTCCAGGTAGCTAACTTGGTTTCACACTTTGCCACCATTTCATAACCTTTTTCTGAGCTCAGATGTTCTCTTGCTATAATTCAGCCATGAGCTTTGATTTTGTTACTCGTTCTGAATACAATGAGCCTTCTGCCACTGTGACCAGGTCCAGAGTGTGAATCTCAGGCGTGGTGTGCTTGCTGAGCTGCTGGTCTTTGGATCGCGAACACTGTGTCTGCTATTTATTCTCACAACAATCATGCATTCCTCTCACGTGTGCACTAAGAAACTTTGAAAACCTCAGTTTTCTTATTCTTCTTCTGCCCCCCATTTTAATTTCATCTTGCATTACACCAGGCCACACTGTTCCTTCTCCAGCTGATGGCACGGCACATTTTCAGCAATTCTCCCCCATCTGTGACCTAGACGGAGGCTCTCACCCCTCCGCCCCAGCCCGCCACATTCTCATGCATTTCATGTGTCTTGTTTCCATATTTTTATTTCCTCCAGATGTTGTATAATTGTCTCCCTTCTCCCTCTTACAAAATATGAGCCCATAATATCAATTAAAAACAATCTTCTGCTTGGGTCAGCTGGACCAACAAATGACAAATGAAAATGTCGTAGATAATAATGCAACCATAACCCTAAACTAGGAGAAGGCAGATGAACTGGGAAAGGCGTGTTGTGCATGTTACAGATGCACAGGCGTGTTATGAAGTGGGAACATCTGAGCAGAAGTAAGGGAAGACAGGGAAACAGATCCACAGGTATTAAAACAAACAGGAATGGAATCACACGTTGTGTTATTTTTGATATGGGAAATTTTTAATCTGAATACATTATGTCTAGGAAAAACAAATTATCATGAAGTTGTACTTTTGAATTAGAAAGTGTAATTATTAAATTTTTAACCATCTAATCAGATCAAATTAAACTGAAAATTAAATGATTTGGAATATGCATTGAAAACTTAATTACTATTAATAATCATAATGACTCAATGCATCTCCCACATAATTCAAAAATATAGTTTCAAATATTTTTAAAATTCCACAAATAGAAAGCTGAAGCTTGGAAGAAATAAAATTAAATGAGAAAATAAGCAGAGTTTACACGAGGCCTGAAATGATCGTAAGGGTACATGGCAGAGCCAACTCCAAAAGGTTGAAAACCTGCTCCCCGAGGGACAGGTGTGTCCCTATCTTTCTTTTGGAATGTCTCTGGGAAGCAAGACATCTCTAGCCAAGACAATAAACAACAATATGTAAGTTTCCTTTAGGAAATTTTCTGCGCCTGTCTTTCCCTAGCCTTCTGCATGTGCAAACCTTCCTAAAAGGGTACCTGAGGAGCAGGTGGCTGTTAGTGCCTGGTCATGAAAGAATAAGGGACTCCTGGAGCATTACCTGCCAGAAGTGCTCTGCTGGAACGCATGCTCCATGTGTGCAGGGGGACTGAATTCAGGAAACTGAGGACATTATGTAGTTTGAGTTACCTTGGATCCACTGTGCAAATGTGGAGTCTGAGCGAGGTTACGCAGGGCCGAGTGGGGCTGGGTGCTGACCTTTTGGAGGCCAGAAGAGAGGAAGCTCGGTTCAGATGACACAAGGACACAGCTGGTCTTCAGACATTCCAAGAAGGGTAGTGGCTTTGAAGCTTCAATAAGAAGAATAAAATATGTCTTCAAAAGAAGAGAAACACAGAGCAGCGAGGAGTGTTATGGGGGAGAGTGACCACACTATACCACCAAGTTATTTGGGGAGGAACAGTCCCTTCCTAGAGTCCTGCTGTTAACCTCTCCCCTGCCACCTCCCTCCGGTCACCACCACCGAGTGCACTATGTAAGAGACCAATGGCTTGGACGCTGGACATCTGCAGAGATGCTCATCGGGTAAGAAAGAGAGGAGGACTGCCATGCTGCATGGGCCTGGAGAGAGGTCTGGACGCGTAAGATCTTCCTGTGAAATCACTCTGCGATTATGTGGCCTTGCACCCAATTCCTGATCCGCGGTTCTCAGCCACAGTGGATGCAGCAAAATGGGTCTGGAGCCTGAGAGTTCCTCCAGGGCCTGGCTCGATCACATGACATGTTCTCTCCATGGAGACACAGGGGACTCCAGACTGGAGCTCAGATTTTCAGGAAACTTAATAAAAAAAAGTGTCAAAGTGGAGGCTCCACAGTGGTGGTGGCCTAGAAGGGGCAAACACATCTCATGCTCCTCGAGATTTTTCTAAACATCCCTCTTTGACGCACAGCTGTCTCCCATGCTCCAGTGCTAGCTCTTCGTGGGCAGCGGTTATGCAGGCCCTTTCTCCTCCTCCCTCATCTGCAGTCTTTTGTGTGACACTCTGGCCTTGGTCATCCGCAAATACTTCTCACAGTCCAGGTGTCTCTGAGCACCTGGCCAGAGCTGGTAGCTATGTAGTGAGTTCCAGGCCAGCCTGAATTATGTATCAACACCCTGCCTCAAAAAAAGATAAATAAGTAAACTGACAAATCTTATCATGCTGTCTCATTACTGAGAGTTTTACTTCTAAGATAAAGTAAAAAAAAAACAAGCAAACAAACAAACAAACTGCTTAATGTATTTGCAAGAACTCTTAGTCCAGTCTTTCAACTGGACTCACTCTTTCCTTTCCTCCTTAAGTTCCAGCCATGGCAATCATCTTGATGCCCCCAGGATTATGCTTACCTCAGGGCCTTTGCACTTGTTCTGGTGTGAAGTGAGTCCCCTTCTCCTTTTGTTATTGCATTTTCATCCACGTTTCACATTTATCTACTGCCAAACATCTTCCTGATCCCTGTGAGCGTACCGTTTTATGCCACTTTCTTGTAGACTCATATTCATTACTTTCATAATATATATTGTATTTTATATTCATCGTGACATTAATTCATTCACCCTCCCTGACCAGCAATTCTATGCAGGTAGAATAGGTGTGCCTTTGCTCACTGTTGTCGATTCCTCATCAGGCACAGGGCGGGTTTTAGAGAAGGGGAACGCTGTGTAATGCCTTTGTTCCTTTCCTCATCTCCGGGGCACAGTACCTGACACCCACAACTTAAAGAAGGGCAGGTTTGCATTGGTTCATATTTGCAGACTGTGGTTGCCCAGCACAGCATGGCGGGGTTCTGCAGAGGAGCAGCTGCTCGCCTAATGGCCGGCAGGAAGCAGGGTGAGAAGGAAGGAGCTGGGCGGAGATGGACCCTCCCGGGCACCCTAGTGACTCATCCTCTCTGAGCAGCCTGTCTCTCAGCAGCAATGGGCACTGGCCCCTGCATTCAGCTTGTGAAAGCCTCAGCCCTGCATGTGTGAGGCTTTGGGGGTACGCTTAGACACCATCCTCAACATTCAAGTGGGAAATGCATAAACAGTGCATGGAAACCAGTCAAGGTTGGAAGTACGACCTTCCTCGCAGACCTCAGCTAGCTGAGTTTATCCATGTTTAGTGCGCTAATTCTTCTTCTCTTAGTTTGAAATTGTCTCGCCTGGGTCTTAGCTCTTCTCCCCAGTCTGGTCATAATTTCTTGATTTTTCTTTCCCTTTTAGTCTTGTTTGCAGTCTGGGGATTCAGGACCAATATTCCTTACTGTCCTGGACTAGAGGATTTTGGAAACAGAGTTGAATCTCACACACTCACATCTTCCTCAAATGCACAAATGTGAACATTCCAGGTGCACCGTGCGAGGGAAACTGAAAATATACGACGGAAAATAAAAGAATACGGATCCCCGTGTCATCTACACGGCTGCACTTGAGCATTGCTTAGGATAGCGCAGGAGTCTGGGAAGCTGGATTTAAATAATCCGCTCTGGGGTTAGAGAAGTAAATTTGAAAAAATCCAGTGAAGGGGCTGAAGTGTTAGTGATCGGCACAGTGATAAGGAAAACAAATGGCTTTGCTTGCAAATGTCTCAAGACCCTGTTTCCTGTCTCTTTTTTTCTAACTCGCTTTCTTCCGTGTACGTATTCCTACTTCTACCGCCTGAAATAAGAATCAGATTTATTTACAGTGGGCTTGGCAAGCTTGCCTTCTTTTTTCCTGGTTCCTAGCCCATTGGGGTTTCATCTGACCCAGGTTTGCTCAGGCACAGACGTGTGTGTCTTCCTGCACGAGGAGAGAACTGGTGCCTGGGGGAGGAGACACACCAGCTGAGTTTGAGGGCTGACGACAGGCTTGTGCCTAACAGCCTGTGACGTATCCTAATCCACTGCGGTGAGACTGTATTTCAAACATTGTATTGCATATTCTTTTGGAGAATCTCAACCTAAATGCTAACATTTTTCTGGGTTTGACTCTATCAGTGAAATTATCTGGAAAATAACGGGAACCAGGAAGTCATGTTAAGATTATTGCAGCACCATTTTAGTGAAAAATTAGAGTGTCAAGGAAGGATTTTGCTCAGGTGAATAACCTTATATCAATTTTATACAAAGGGGCAAGTCCTTCCTTAAAGAGAGGGAATCTTGTGTTCTATTAAAAATTTTTAAATGCTTAGAAATTAGATCAATAATGTTCTGGTGGTTCCAAGCGTGAACCAAGTAAGGTCTCTGCTAGACTAGGGTCTGTGTCCAAGCACTGTGCTTCGTAACTTGGCTATGGCTGTGTTGCTAGTTCAGGGCTGAAAGACAGACATCTTTGACATCCACGCATCATGGACCACTGGGGTGCAAGCCAGGTCCTCAGAATGCCAAGGGCCACTCCGTGCCCACTGACCCTTGTCATTGTGTTTTTGAAGAAAATCCACGATAAAATTCTTTCCCATAGTAACTAAGCTCTGTTCTGCATAGATCTCTGGTGTATACTCCTATCCATAAGGTGACCGCCTCAGGCCTGGGACCGTGCCTGAGAACTGGCTGATAACAAGTAAGTAGAAAAGACCTCTGGTACCCTTGACCTGACAGCTCCTGCTGCAAAATCCACATAGTGAAGAATATATTGTCGGTAATTTATCATTTAATAATTCCAAACAGTATTTTCAAGACACTAGCTGCCTGAGTTTCAAATAAATAGAAATAAAAAGAGATAAACTCTTTTATCCTATTTCCTTCTCAAAAAAATATACAGCTTTCCCCAGTGAGGCTATGGGGGATAAGGGTCTTTTCTACATGGGTGGGAATGTAAATTCATACGGCCACTGTGGGAAGCAGCTGGGGGATTCTTTGTAAAACTAAAATTAGAACTTTCATTTAACTGAGATATTCCCTTTCTAAGTACCTTGCCTAAAGAGTTAAAAATATTGCATTATAGTGACACAAACACACCCATTTTTACACGAGTACATCTCAGAAGAGCTAACTCTTGAAATGGACCTAAATGCATCCATTTCAAGGGGAAGATGGATAAAGAAAATCTGGTATTTTTAATTTTATTTAAGGAGAAAAAAGAAAAAAAACAGAAAAAGGGTACAAGTTATACAGAATTTCAGAAAAAATAAACAGTAGGAAATCACTAGTTAATTACATATTGTCATCTTAGAAATAGTTGTTGAAGTTACAAAATTAAAGCATATAGAGGGGACTTTCAAACAGTGAGACTGCAAACAGTTTTGTTCAGTGATCCAACAAAACTCAGTTATCTATCTTATACACTTAAATATATATGCAGTTATATTAGAATTCTACTTCTCCATAAAGTAGGAGATGTTTGAGTTGTTTATAGAAAAATGGATGCTCTTTGAGAACATAAAATAAATCAAAAACACAAGTTTAAATGTTGTATGGTTTCTTTTTTATGAGCATTCCAAAGTATAAATAATTCAAAGAGCAAAATAGAGAATAGAAAACGAGAAAATAGATCTTTTTCCAAAGGTGCCAAAGGGACCAAGAGATGGACAGACAGGAAGAAGGAGAGATGGGCTGTGTACCTGTGCTGGCTCCCCTCGATAAGGGGGCAGGGGGCATGCTGCGCTGCAAACGTGCGCTGATAGAATGTTTTAAAAGGCAAAAGTGAAAGAAGACGGACAGCGTGAATGAAACACGTGTGAGTTTACTTCACCTTGTCAACTAAAACCTGTTGGATTAAGCCCATGCTTCCCCCTCATCACGCAGCCCTGCATGACCCTGGACTTCTGCAGACTGGAGACTGGAAAGTGGAAAAGTTCGTTCCACTCAGCTTTGGAAGCCAAGTTCAAGGTGTGGGAGGTTGGGTCACGTGGTAAACCTCCCTTTCTTGTGCTTGCAGGGCTGTCCTCTTTGTCATCTCCCATGGCCCTCTTTTGGGCCGACCAAGGCCAGGGTCGGAGCAGTCTGACAGCTGTGGGTGCAGCTGGGGGACAGGCACTCATGCTGAACTGGAATTGCTGTGGTGTCCTCTTTCTGAGTGTCTGTGTCCTGGAGCTTTTGCGAAAAGCTGAACGAATAGATGAATGAAACGGTGAGTGGATTAAGACATTGATGGATTGGTGAACAAATGCGTAACAGAATAAAAATAACCCTTAGGCTTCACACCGTGAATGTAATTAATTATTGCTGTGAGGAAGTGGGACTGCAGTCGCTCGTCACCAGTGTGATGAACCGGTATTTGCAGCAAGTGAAACCTAATTCTGTAACATCAGGCTCCTGCCACGTAGAGATCTTCCAGGGGACACTTCCAAGTCTCCTTCCTTCACTGTCATCCAGCTCCTGGCTCCCTCTTCTCCGGCAAGGCCCTCTGCTGTGACACCGTTTTCCTCTTCCTCCTTTATCACGCAGCTGGGCCACTCCAAGGGAGCCGCTTTCTCCTCCTCCAACACGGTCAGTCCTGGCAGTGACCTGAGTGCCCCATGAGTACCAAGTCAGGGATCCTGTCCTTTAAGCCGTAGGAGCTTCTGTTTCCCCCGTGTGACAGGCTGCACAGTTAGCAGGAAAGAGAACCAAGCTATTGGCCTGAAGTCTTTAAAGCTCCCATGCATGCCCATGTCCATGCCCAGTGTCTTCACTACAGTGGACAGTGTTTGTCTTTGCTGGTGTGTGAGGCCACAAGTGTTGCCTCCTGGTAGCTCACACCAGCTCGTCGCATGTGTAAATGCCGGTAACACATAAAATGTAAGCCACACCCTGATTGGAAGCTCAGGGTATTACTGCACTGCAGTTTCACAATCATTTTCCTCCATAATGATCATGATATTGAGGAAATCTTAAATGACACTGAAAATGTTCTACCGTATAAAACAAAACAGCCCATAATGTACACGAACTATCCATTGTGGACCAAGACAGCAGGAGTTTAAAGGAGAAAATCTTCTAGTCTGAAAAGTCCCTTTGAATAAGAAATCCCCATATAGCCACATGATCAAAAATAAACGAAGCCTTTTGAGTCCTGGCTGATGTGGTTTAGTGGTGTTCTGTTCATACACCTCACACACCAGGGGCTCAGGCCCAGCCAGTTTCCTCCTTCTCAACTCCTTGCAGGATTCCCAGTGAAATTAGGTCTTCCACCAGTTACTGATGAGGTGATTTAGAAACACGTTGTGTTTCTGATACAGTCCTAACATCCCCAGCCAGATGATGGTTGGAGATTAATGTCACAATTAGCACGTGGGCATTTAATACGCCTGTCACCTGGATTTGGAGCAACAGTAAAATACTATGGCCCAGCTAGGCATTTGGCTGTCATCGGTCACAGAGGTAATATGAGCAGACCTCTCTTGGAACCCTGCCGGGATTGAGTTTGAAGATATATCTCTCATGCAATAAGACTTAGAGCAAAAGAGAGAGAGAGAGAGAGAGAGAGACAGAGAGAGAGAGAGAGAGAGAGACAGAGACAGAGACAGAGAAGCTTTCAAACAGGAAATGATGTTTTCAGCAGGTGGATATCATGGTGCATTCGGAGGCTTCCATGATTATCAGAATATCAAATAGTGTATGTTCACTATTCATGCTCTGTGTGAGCCTGATAGACTGTGAACTGGTTATAATTTGATCTGCTCATTGTGCATAGGGGAAATTTGCTTTTCAAATCTCTTTAAAAATAGAAAATCAAACGATTACTCTGTCTGGAAGATAAATAGATCTGAAACATCACACAAATTGAGAACATGAGCAACAGAAATCCACTGAATCTTAAAAAAAATTAAATTTTATTAAAGAAATCTCAAGAATGTATATAAAATTTACAAATCTTAACTAGGTTAGCTTAATTTGTGTGTAAGAGGGGATAAACTAAATAGTGCATTTCACAATTTAACGTGCATACATTTCTCTAATTATAATTAGCAAGAGTGTTTTTAGTCTTCATGAATGTGAGATGATATCATAGATTATATTCAGAAACTTGACTTCATTCTGTACATCAAGCAGACAAAAGCTCTGAGAGCTGCTGGTTTTGATCAGTTTACAAATTTGAAAAAGCACAGCAGAGGGAACTAGATGTTAAGATGGTTTCTCTAAATTATCTTGTGCACATAAATGCGGAAACAGACACAGATATAATGTACATATAATTTTAGGCTTCATATAAAAGATTATAATACTCATCTGTATTTGAAAAGCTGGTGTACATAATACATTGAACTTTTTGCTCTTAGCCTGATGACATAAATATTCATTCCAAATTTTATTATTTAACGTAATTGTCAAATTCCATCAATAATTTATTGATTTTCAAATTAATTTTGTTGTACATAATTAAGTATTGTTATATGACTCAGTAAAAGAAGCCTTTTTGTATGACGATATTTTAAAATCTAATAAGTTTAAGAGAAAATATACACACATATTATGGAAAATTAAAAGCAAAGGTTGCAGCTAGGTATGGTGTTGCATGCCTATAATCCCAGCACTCAGGAGGCTGAGGCAGAAGATGCTTGTGAGTTCAAGACCAGCCTGGGCTACAACGTGAGCTCAAGGCCAGCCTGAGCAGCATAGATAAATCCCATCTCAAAAAGACAAAATAAATAAAACAAATAAGTAAATAAATACAAGGGTTGCATTCCTAGGTGTAGTGCCACCCCTGTGATCCTACCACTCTGGGAGGCTGAGGCAGGAGAATCATAAATTGGGGACTGGAGAAGGAAACACAAGATGGTCAGGGAACTCATATGATTGATGGTCAGTAGACCTGGGAGGTGAGGAGAGCATTTCTGAAAAACGAAAAAAAACTGAGTTGAATTAATAAATCACTGAAAAAAGGAAGGAGAAAGATGAGGGTTTTCAGGGTGAGGATGTTTGCCTGTGAATTTGGATTTATACTCAGCAAGAGATTGAGCTAAAGGGATAAACAGTTGTCAGATCCTGGAGCAGAATCAGATATCAGGTACCAGACACCTTTACTCTGTAGCAACAGAGACTCACCAGAGTGCGGAAGCTAAGCAGCCTTCTCCTCTCAGTGAAGGGCTGATCCTTCCTGCACAAAGGACATTTACTGTGAACTTTTTGGAGATGCCGTCATTCAGAAGGTGCCACACATTCCTCCTCTCTGCTGGCAGCCTAACTAGGTGAACTGATGAAGTAGCACGATATCGAGAGGCACAATTGCTGGAGAGGAATCCTAAGTCTCTGCTGTACACAGTGCAGGTTGACCAGTGCACAAGGCTTGTTAACAAGAGACCAATCAACCACGAGTCGGCAGTGCTTGTTCAGAGTAACACTTTTCCAGGAGGATGTGCATGAGGAGATACCATGTCTACTTCTGCTGTCAGCCAAAGCACAGTGGCAGAATTGTGCAAGGCATGGGATAATTACGCGTCAGGAAACCAAATGGGTCACTTTGTGCCCCTGTATGCATGGGCAGACTGGTTGTGAAGTTTGGCTGGTATTCTGGTTTCAGGACTCAGGTCAAGAGGTCATTTCTGACTGTGAGTCTATGTACTGTGCTACCCACTGAGAAACGCTATCTCGCTGAAAATGTCACCTGAACTGAAGGCGTTTTGCAAGGTATAATTAAAATCATCAACGCATTGAAATACCTGCCCTTGAGCACGTCTGTGTACACTGCTCCGTGGAAAGACTGACACAGTGCACAGCCATCTTCTCTTACACACAGACATGAGATGGCTAGAGTTGGATCAGAAGCCAAAGCTCTTTAGTTTTTAGTTATTCCAGAGATTTTTTTTCTAGAACAATAGTCACCACTGGCAGCACATTTCAGTGACTATTAAACTGGCTTAGCCTTCTGACCTGCTCCACCTGCTTAGCAAACTCACCCTGTCCCTGTAGGCAAGAATGATTATTGTGTTCAGGTGGGCAGATAAAGGGGCTCCATTCCAATCTAAGTTTCAGTGATGGGGTGATGGGTTAGCAGTGGCACATGTCAGTGTTAGCAGAGATTGACGTCACATTTCAAGCGTTCATTAAAAATTCTGCACAGAAGTTCTCTTCCACTTTCTGTTCTCCTTTAGTAGCAGTTCAGCTTCCTCTGCTATCAGTTTTCAAAATGAATCATGTTTCAGAAACTTAGTTTGTTTTGCCTGTGGGACCTGAGAGGTAGGAAATGATCACCTAGAATAAACAGTGGCTCCGAGTCCCACGGAGGTTTGAAGTTCGAACTGGGATTTTAAGTCAAGGAATAGCACCCAGCTCTGGATTCTCTAGAGTGATCTCATCACCTCTTTGCACCGGGAAAATATAGCTCAGGAGAACTCACTGTCACAGATCCACAGTGAGAAACCTGGGTAGTTGTTTGCTGTTGGAAACTCAGTGTTTAAAATATTATCTGCGCATGCAGAGTTCATAATGTCATTTCCCAGGTGCTTCCACTACTGTTAAGTTTTAAAAGAATCCTAGAAACAGTGACACAGTTAATGCTTAAAAGGCTGAAGGTCTTCTAGGAGAAACGTACACTTTCCTTACCTATCATGAGGCTGTGGCTGAGACCTCTGTAACCAAAGGAATAGCAGGAATCGGAGCAGACCAGTTTACTGAATACCAGTTTTATGTGACGTGGGAGCCTTCAGCTTCAAAGACTCAAAGAAACAGGGAAAACTACGTGTTTCTGTTTATGCTTGATAAAGACTAGAAAGCTATGCAGACCATGACTGCACTCGGGAGCTGTGGGCTGATAAAGGGGAACTGGCTGGGCCTGCTGGGTCAGCCCCTCCGGGCCCTACTTCTGAGGAAGGTCAGAGAACTCTCTGATGCTGCTTCAGGGCAGGGAGGGAGAAGGTCACGGAAACCCTCTTGCCTGCTGTTTTCTCTAGTACCGAGGTGTGTAAGTGAGCATGTCCTGAGCCCGGTGACCACTTTTCTTTCCTATCTACATGGAACAGAATTGTGAGCAAGAACAAATATCTGTGTCTCTGTTTTATGTAGTAGCAACGATGCATCTTTCTCTGTTTGGAGGGTACGAATGGTGATGCCTCTGCTGCTGGCATCCATGGGGAGCACGTCACACATGTGAACAAACGTGCTCCCTGCTGGATGTTTGAATCTAGGAGAGACTAAGAATTTGTGGTCACATTGTGAGCTGCCAGAGCCCCTGACTTGAATTCCAAAGGAAGTGCAAATGTTTCTTTGGAAGTAAATTACCTCACATTCTTTGCATTTTATCTAAATGTGCACTTCTGTGCCAGTCTTTTTAAGGGTAATAAAATATACAGATTTTTAATTGAATGAGGTAATTGCAGTACAGGTGATGGGTTTTTCTGGCTTTCTGGGTGGATTCATTGTATGGTAAAGTTTATAATACTAGTGCTCCATTGAGAGGCTTTTAATGCATTAAAATATAAATATTCTTGATATTTGGTCTTGATACTGCAATGCGACATAATAGTTGGCTAGTTTTTCACTTTCAGGAGATAAAACTCACAGCTCTATGCATTGAAAACTGTTTTCCAATCTCTTGTGTGTGCTGGATTAATTTAAGCATGAGCAGCATGAATGTTTTTCAAATAAAAGAATGGCTTTTCCTACTTGTCTCATATATTATTCCTTATGTGGAAAGTATAAGAATTGAAGGGCCATTCCTATCCTTCTGGAGTAAGTTAAGAGTCTTTTTATTTCTTTTTCTTTTTATGTGACTCTATTTATTGCTTAACTAGTGTGACAAATGTAGCTTAAAATAAAAAATGTGCTATTACTAATACAAACCGTGTTGGCAGGAGCAGTCATTGTAGGGAACTGTCACAGAGCCCCATTTCCCTCCTGATCGGATGGAGCAGGATTTAAGGAGGTTGTAATGAGAAGAATAATGAGATAGTTCATGCTTTAGCATCATGGAATTTTACTTTGATTTGCTGGAAAGACACATTAATAAGCAGCTCATTGATTACAACTTGCAAACCGAGTAGTTGTCAGTCTTCAAATTATTTTTCCTCTCCACTGAGACCTAATCAGTATTTGAAACATAATACAGATTAAAGGAAAAGCATGCATCACAAAACTAGTGGTTGTTTAGTTTTAAACAACAGCTCGAAAATGACAAAAAATATAGCAAGATCATGGGAACAGATTATACATCTACACAACACCACACGATTGGAGCTGATTCAGTAGATTTGCTACTCGTGAATTTGACTCAGCTATTGCACACCACGATCATCAGGAGATATTGTGCACAATGAAGCTAAAGGCACAAAATGCACTTGTTCTTAATTGGAATTTGCTATCTGTTTTTTAAAATTTGTTGGTAATCTAAATTTATGTTTGCAATATTTGGGTTAAAAAATACATGATGTAAGTGTGCCCCCACGTGGCTGCAAATAAGCTTGTAAGAGACTCAGAAAAAGCATTCAGAGAGCAAGAACTCTGATTAAATTAGTGAGATTTACTCCATCCACGACAGAGGATTGTCTCCTATTTTAAAATATGAGTGTAAGTTATAAATTTCTTCCACGATGCTTACATATACTCTATGTGTAGCAGTCATACATTTCAAGCTGCCGGTCTACTTCTGATTCTAAAGGGCTACACACATACAAATCAAAGAAGAAGATTTATTTTTCCTCAAGTTCATAGCATTTGGCTAAGGCAACCTTGAGTTATTCTCTGGAAGTATCCAAAAACACAGTTTGTGGTTATATAGGATGATAGATCCAGTAAAAATACCTGTAGTAAAACAGATCTGGGGTATAAAACTTGTTTGCTTACTTATATGATGTGTATGAAAATTTAGTATTTACAGATTTTGTTAATCCATAGCATATTAGACATTTATGGTAAATATTAGAGATTCCACATTATTTGAAACTCACTTTTCATAGAGCTTCTTAAAGTTCATAGCTTTCATATTTCGATGCCAAGGTATTGTGGCTCAGTTAATAGCCCTCTCCGCTTATCTCTCTAGTGATTAGTCCCAGGGTTCAAAGTCTCAACCACTGACCCATTTATGCTTTTACCAAAACTCTGCAAAGACTGCTTGTTGATGACCTTGCTGGATCTAGGTCTCCATCAGGTCTCTGAATGACAAAACCAGACGAACCTGAGCTGCGAATGAGCTGGGTGTGTTGAAAGTCTAGGGAAACCTGACCAGGGCACGACAGTGTAAGGCCACGGACCGGAGTACACCGAGTTTGCGAGAGGAACCTCCAGCAGCAGAAGGGGAAACTGCTTTATGTTTGAGCAGCATTTTTATTTGTCTGAATGTCTTTCATTTGTTTCAACATGTGATTGAGCAACTCAGAACTAAAATTTTCTATGTAGGATGCTTTTTAATCTGTCTGTCTGACGGCTGTACGTCTGCCTGTCCATTCATCTGTATATGGTGCTGGGGACTGAACCCCGAACTCTGTGTGTGCTGGGCAAGCACTGGACCACTGAGCTCTACTGCAACGCCTTTGGGAGTCTGAAGTCAAGGCATTGACGCTCCATCAGAAACCTGAATTTTCAGTTAAAGCAGGCATTTGAATTTAACCTGTTTTAATGCTGTTGCTCATATTGGGAGTTTCTTCAGCTGAAAGCAAAGCTTCCCATATTTTCATTGTTACTGTCTTTCGTTAGATCAAACCGTGGTGCCTCTCCCAACTTCACAGTAAAAGTTTAAAAAGAAAAACAAAAAATTAAGTTTTAAAGATTTCAATTATAACATAAATAAAAAGTCTTTATTGCTTTCTCTCCTTAACTAAAATTTGTTGTTTAGCAGGGCAATATCTTTGATCCTGAAGAAAAGATGTTTTTATGTTGACTCTTCAGATTAAAAATATCCTTAAAGAATCTAAATTGGCTTCTGTTTTTGGTTTGACCATTTGATGTAGTTTCTAAAATCCTCATGTATAGAATAGCATTTCATAATGTGCACACAGGCTTGCCATATACACTTGGTGCAATTTGCAAAATGAATTATGTGGGTTTTTTCCTAAGGTGAATTTAGCCATTTGGACCCCACCCTTGCTGTTTCAAATAATATGCTTTTTTATCACTTATGGAAAAAATTAAAAATCAAAACAGATTATAGTGCGTAGGAGCAAAATGTCAAGCAAGGTGTGAGACCAGTGGTGTATCTTGGGGGTCAAGAGCTCACTTGCCTTCAGTCCTCAGCAGGCATAAAGCAAACAGTCAAAATAACTGCCCAGTGGGGGACTGGACAGTCCACGGCATCTCAGTTTAAAATCTCACAGCTTTCTGTGTCACCTAACAAAACCCCGACCTGCACCCCTAGAAAGACCTGCTGGGCCACACAGCTTCTTTAGAAGCCTGAACCCAATGATCCCTCATGTGTTTCTGTGCTTGGTGTCTTAGTCTCTTTAATAACTTATGTTCTACAAAGGAATTTAAAATTAAATTTTAAATATAATTTATTCTTCATTTTATTGTATTTTTAAAACTTTTTTGTAATTTTTTGGGGGAAAGGAGTCACAGGCATTCTAGTCAAAATTATTTATTGAGCAATGATCGTCCTTTCCTGTCCTGAATGGAAATGTGTTACACACAAGGAAGGTGTCACAGGGGCGGGGCCACCGATATCCACAGGACAGCAGATTGGCAAATTGCTCCTTAGGTTCCCTACATCTCTCTTAGCTTGTAAAAATCTAATTACATTTCTCTTCAGAATCATTACAAATAGCATGCACTGATCTAATAGTCCGACTTATGTACGACCTCCCATCAGGGTAGAAGAAAAGATGGTAGGAAGCCACGCCTTGGGGTGTGCCTTGGAAATAGCTGACACTTGGAAAAAACAAAACAAACAAACAAAAAGTCACCGCACACACAAATCATCTCTTGTCTCCATAAATAATATGAATTAGTTCATAAAGTAACAATTTAGCCTTACAAAAGTAAGCCTAGTAGAATCAAGTATAATATTTAGAAGTACCATGATCCTTAGTAACCACTCAAATATGTATATATCACAAAGTACAAGTACAGAAGCTGAAAGTTATCCTCTAAAAATCCCCTATTTGCTTATTCCTGATTACTAATGTTCCACACCACTGCAGAATAAAAAGTGGGGCTTTCCTTCTCTCTGAAGACTGTCGTCCAGGTGGTCACCAGAGCCTGACACTGTGCATTTAGCCTTATCCTTTCTCCTGCCTTCTACCAAGACTGTTGGAAAGAAGTGTGTTATTTAATTTTCACCTCCAAAAGTAAGTTTGTCTTTAAAAGTTTTTAAGCATTTAGCAGGTAAAGTCAGCATACTTATCCTGGACGTGTAACTTTCCTCCAACAGGAGTATGTGCAGTGAATTTTCCATTTGCAGCAGCTAAGCGGATGATAAAATGCTCAGACCACATGAGCAGTCTGTGCAGTACAGGCCTGGCTGCCTCATCAGTCAAACTGAGTGCCTCTTAAAATCTAGTTCATGGAAATTATATGGAATATTCACTTTTTCATGAATCTATGATGAAAAATAACCCACTTACAGAAGTTTACTTCCCAGAGAACTCGGTATCACTGACATCTGCTGTTCCAGTTACCAAGACATGTCAGTGTTTAGATTTGATGAGAGCAAAGACCCTGTGCTCCACGAGACTGAGAGATTGAAGCTTATTTGGCTAGGAGTGATGTAACATCAACATTTCGGTGGGACCTTTTTAAAATGCAAGTTATATTTTTAGATAAGCTAATATCGATTCAAACTAATCCCGTAGCACCCTTTCCTTTCTATCTTGAAAAGATCATGAGAGCACAAGTAGAAAAGGAAAGGATTCGTTAGAAAAGACCACAATCTTTCAGGTTCTCTTTGATGATTATATCCGTAACTGCATCAAACACAAACTTGACATTTTGGGTGTCTGTTGCACAGGTCATGTGACAATAAATCTCCTTGTCTTCTTTCTTCAAATTCAGGTCCAGAAACTGGTTCTTGATGTAGTTGCTGGCATCTTCAAAGGTATTCGGACCTTGTTAACAAAGTTTTTAAGGAGCAAACATTAATTGCATGCTACAAACAGTAGAACTATTGTATAAACATTATCGGTAAGTTTGATGATTTGATTTTGCATGCTGATATTTAAAGCACCAACTACTGCAAAATCAAATGGCAAAGATCAATTATCAGGCAGCGATGCAATGTGTTGGGTTGAGTCTAAAATTCACCTCTGCCTCAGACCACTCTGAAGACATAGAGGTACCAAAAGATTTACATAGCTAGGGACTAAGACAAATGCATGTGCTTATGAGGCCCTGTTTATGTCGCTGTGTGTGTGCATGCATATGATACTAAGGGAAAGAGAAACCGTGGAAATTGTAAATGGCCAACAGCTGATAGAGGCAGTGTTTAAACTGCCCCTGGAGATAGTTTAGAAGGAAGAGGACAAAAACTAGGAAGGGGAGAATGACCTATCTCATAGGCTGGGAGTGGCTGGTCAGGGAGGAATGACAGCTGTAGATGAACTGTAGGAGCAAATAGAACGGATGGACTCGGGCAGCCTGTAGACTGTGATGTTGACTGCACAGACCAGCGCTGAGGAGGGGAGGCAGGGAAGTTCCTGACTGAGGAGTTAGCAGAACCATAATGCAGTGAAAAATTTGTGCTTGAGACCATCCAGTGGCAGAATGCACAGCGGTCCAACTGAGAAAAAGGGAAATAAAACAGGTACGATAACAAATATGAGGCAGCTGACAGTGACCCAGTGACTGGCTTTATAATAGGATGTGCTTCAGGAGCATTTGACGCAGGAGCAACCATAAAATTTATCCAAGGAGGTAAGGCTTTTTTGCCCTCAATTTATAGTTACTAGGAGTAAATTCTATGAGAAAGTCTCAAAACCACAAGGCAGGACTGGCTGGAGAGCTGGCTCAGAGGTGGAGCGTATGCCTAGCATGAACCCAGCTTGTGTTCATCCGCCAGCCCTGAAGAAATGTTAAAAAGTGAAAGCAAAACATAACATGGCGAAAATTCAAAACACTGGGAAAATCAAACTTCTCAGAGCATAGAATCACAGGAGTCTCACTAGTTGCTCTTGGGACTGTAAAATGGAACTGCCACTTTGAAGGCAGCTCTGCAGCTTTCTAGACAGTAGCAGGCACTCTTACTGTGTTTATGGTGCTGCTAGATGTTTACCTGGAAACTTACATCTGCCCAAAAGCCTGCACATGGATGTTGATAGCAGCTTTTAAGAATTATTGCTGAAAGATGGAAGCAACCAAGATGTCTCTCAATAGGTAAAAAGATAAACAAACTGTAGTTTGTTTATGGAATGTAATACTGTTCAGTAATAAAAAGAAATGCATTACCAATTCACCAAAAAGGAAAAGAAAGGAAAAAGGACACAGAGAACTTAAGTGGAAGAGAAAAAAGTCAGAAGGTGCTAATACTGCACTAGGGGGTTGCAGCTATGTGCATCGTGCTAAGCCAAAGCTGTACAAACAGCAGCGGTCCCCAGAAAGGGGAGCAGAACACAGAAATGCACAGCGTCCAGGGCAGGGCCTCCGGGGCAGCCGGCATGCCAGTGTAGTGTCCCTCACTTGCTGCTTGCTTGGATCTGAAACATCCTCAAAGGCCCATATGTTAAAGGTTCAGCCCCCAGCTTGGTGCCCGTGGGAGGCAGTGGAAATTCTAACAGGTCTTCGGGGCATCAGGGACTGTGGGGCCCTGGTTCCTCCCTCCTTGTCCTTTACTTTGGCTGCCAGGTGAACAGGCTTCTTCTACCACATGTTCTTGCCACGATGGGCTACTGGCCACCCCCCCCCCCAAGGGCAGCAAGATCAGTGATCATGATTGAAATTCCCAAAACTGAGCAAAAGATCCCTTTCTCTTTACAAGTTGCCGTATCTAAGTATCTGTTGTAGTAATAGACAACTGATCTACCTAGGTGAGTAAGTGACATGACATGCCGTTGGCAAAACACATGGGAGTGGGCAGGCACGAGCTGAAGCCTGATCAACTTTGGACTCTGGTTAATAATATGCTGATGTCAGTCAATTATACCCTGATGGTGAGAGACGTTAGTGGCCGCGTGCAGGGAAGGGAGCAGATGTATGTGGGAACTCCTGGTATGTTGTGTTCCAAAAGTTCACTTCTTTTCAAACTAACAGCTTCTCTAAGGAACTCTACTTTTAAACAGATGTAGATAAGTTTACATGTGTGACTTAGATGCATACACTTAGTTTATAATATTAAATTTAGAATCATACTTGTACTAAGTCACATGATAAATGTGTAAGCACAAAAGTAAATTTATAATTATATGATGATGACATAAGCACTGATTCTAGATTAGCCAGCACTGACATCTATTTTTGAAGGCATATCGTGTTCCTTGTACATCGGGGCTGTCCCACACACCAGGAGATGAGGGTGGCTGTATAGTTTTGTTTCAATCTTACATAACTGCATTAATGACATAGCATCCAACTCTGTATGAATAAAACTTTGTCACTGAAGGAAAAAAGCACTTCTATGGACCTTGATCCTTTCTAACAGGGTTGACACTGAAATTCTAGGACCTAGTGAGATGAGACAGTGAAGATATTACAGCCCTGCTCTTGAACTTGTTCGTTCTGCCGTTCTGTAGCAATTCAGACTCGGGAAAGGCATTGAGGTCGAGTAGAGCATTATAAATTTTCATTAGGATGCGCACAAAAATGCCTATCTGAAATAAAAGTTACATCCCTGTCACAACGTCAGAGGCGATACACTTTGTAATGTCCCTTGATGCCTTCCTTGGAGGAGAAACTCTCGCCTATGTAAGCTTTTGCAGCTGTTCAGTGGGGACTTGTATTCTGTAATATATATGAGGGAGATCGCTCCTTACTTGTAAGGATCTCTTCAGTGTGGGCAGTGAACATATTTGCACTCTGGACCCAGGAGTCACCCGCAGGGATGTGCAGGTCAGAGGCAAGCAGGAGCATGTGTCTTAATAATGATTTGTTATTATGGAATCAAAGGCTCTCACCAGTGTACTCTGGAAAGCAGATGCTGAGATGCACCTTGTTCACTTTCTCTTGGAAGAGATCCTTTTTGTTGAGAAAGAGGACGATGGAGGTGGAGGCGAAGTACTTGTGGTTACAGATGCTGTTGAACAGGTGAAGGCTTTCGTGCATCCTGTTCTGTGGGACAGAAAGGGTGAGCACATGCAGCATGAGTGAGTTCACGCAGCCCAAGACTCCGGCATCACCAGCGCAGCCCAGTGCCCACCCAGCTTCGGGGGCCCTGGCACACTCCTGCACCTGGCAGTGCACTGGCCGCAGCCTCCCCTGGCCGCTGGACTTACCACTTCCTCATCTTCCACCAGGACCATGTCATAGGCGCTGAGTGCGGCGCAGAATATGATGCACGTGACCCCTTCAAAGCAGTGAATCCACTTCTTCCTCTCTGACCTCTGCCCGCCCACATCGAACATTCTAAAAAAATCAAACAAAATCTCACAAAGATCCTCCAAAATCTGCATGAAGGTTAACGTGAAAAATCATACCAGGGTGTTCCTATGTCTGCAAGGGACATTCTTTCGCTTTCTATTGATTGTAAATTGTGCTGCCAACTTGCAATTCAAGGACTACAGAAAAAACAGACATTTTGTCTTTTTAAAAAAGTACCTTTATACAGAGTAGAGTAAAATACTTCCACACTGGCTATGGGCAACTTGAAAATTGGAAGCAGGTTAGCATTCGAGTAAAAAAAAATGTGCCAGGCTTGGAAGCTTCTGATCAGAATTCACACATCTTCGCTAGGATGAAGAGGAGCTTGGAGAAGATCGGAAGCCTCTGCCGTTGGGTATCCTAGAAGAGCTGTGATCCTTGCCTGTTCTCTTGGCTCATCCTAGGTTCACTGATTGATCCAAACAGTGATTCTTTGCCTCCTATGTAGATGCTATCTGTATCGGGCTATGTTTGCTTACGTAAAGGTGAAAGGATTGGGTATGTCTTTAAACAGACTGCTGCTGCCTGGCAGACAGAAAAGCAAGTGGGTTATTATAAGATTCTGTAGTAAGTATTATGATAGCCAAGATGAAATGTGGAAAGTTTACGCCAGCCCTAGGGATCCTGAAACTTACTCCAATCTAAAAGCTCACCTGCCCTCTACTGTAGCGTTTCAGCAGAAGGCAGCCGTGGACGGAGCCCTGAAAACCCTAGTGGGCAGTTCCTTTAGCACCCTCTTATCCCCGAGTACCGAGAGCCTCAGCGCCATCTCCAGAGCGGCGTGGCTCTGCCCCAGGCCTCCCTGGTCCAGCCTTCCTCTGCAGGCCCCTCCAGAGAGTCCTGTTCCTCATTTCTACCTTTACAGCCCCAAAACACCATCACAGAACGCAGTAGTTTGCCTTACTGTACTCAGTGTAGTGTTCTAGTGAGCTGAAGAAAGCCTTGTTGACCAGTTTTCTACTTGCAACTTAAGATGAGTTTTCTTTCCCTCTGACAAAGCACAGCCTGCGGCTCTCAGGAGCTGTGGGTGTGCCGGTGCCCCACGTGCTGCCTGTCTCCTGAGCACTGGCTCGCCAGTTCCTGTTCTGTGAGCTCCTTCAGTCTCAGCAGAACTTTGGCTGCCCCAGGACTTCTGCAGAGCTATCTCCCTTTCCCGCACTGCAGTCTCTTCCTCCCAGGACTGCTTCTTTCTCAGCTTTCAGATCTTAGTGTCAAGGTCATCACAAAAGACCTGTCCTAAAGTCCTTGCTCAGCGTGTCTCTCCTAATTTCCCAGTATTCTCAGTGCAGTTGCTCACTTTCCTGGAGGCAGCATACAAACAAGTCAGTTTTAAAAATCTTTTACGTGTCTCCTATCTCTTCAACCCCTGCTAGAGGACAGGTCTCCAGAAGAAGGCACTCTGTCCTGCTGACTCCTTTATTTCCAGTGTCCAGCACCAGGCCTGACCTATAATGGTCATGTGTGACCATCTGTAAATAAATGAGTAGATTTCAGGCTAATGGACAGGCAGGGACAATTTTACAAAGCACATATGGAAGAGACATCAAGGCAAGAGGGGACACACCATGTTCGGGAGAATAATCTCAGAAACGTGGCCATCACGGTAGAACGACTGAGTTACGTGACCGCACAGGCATCTCGACTCCCTCACTCGGCAAATGTTTATCGAGCGCTGGTTCCTCTTATTCACCAGGGCTCAAGGCACTTCCATTTGGTGGGTGTGCTGTTGGTTTACTTGTGTGGCTGTGCTGGGCACAGATTTGAGACAGCCGTATGGAACAGAGGGGGGAAGGGAGGAAGAGAATGTGTGATGTGGGCTCATTGGGGATGGTCCGAGAGGACAGATGAGGGACTGAGCTTGGCCAGGGTTGGGGAAGAGCGTTTCAGGCTCGCAGGAGAGGGTCAGTGTGGCAGGAAGCTGCGGCAGGGGTCAGCGTGGTGTCTGTTCCATGAGAAATCCAGACTTCTAGGCAGCAGTCGGGCAGGGGGACATCTTAGGAAGGGAGCTGACACTGTTTGCTGTTAAGTCGCTTTGATCTGAGTCCAAAAGATAGGGTGACTAAAGCAAAAACCGGGAGTAAATAATAAGCTGCAGGGCTCGGGCAGCAGTGCAAAGGCCAGGATGCTGAATATCAGGAAACAGCCAAGCTATGCAGAGCTCAAGGGTGGTGACTGTCCCCGAGGTGATGAGCGAGCATCACCCAGCCTGAGATAGTAAAGACAAGCACAATACAGCACACTGGGCTTCGCGATTCCAGTGTGACCCAGGAGAGAGCAGTGTGCAGAAATGCAATTATATTCTCCGTGTGTGTACATACACACAGGAAGCACATAATTTCTCTCATATATATGTATATATGAGAGCAAAGTCAGACATCCTAAATCTATGTGCAGGCTGGAGGGAATATTAGTTGGGAATCAGTACTACCAACAGCTTTGGGCCAAACCAACCCAAGCATCTAGTAAAACCCCTCACAGCCTCCTGAGCCCACGATGAAACCCTCGACTGGGCCCACAGTGGAGCGGCCAGCGGCGTGACTGCATTTTGGTTATACCCATCCAACCAAATGAAGACACGCGGTCCTCCTCACGCTCCTCCTGCCCGCACCCTTGCCCACTGCACTGCCCATGTATGCCCCATCACTAGTCCATGTAGGTTCAGTGCGATTTATGTTTCCTTTCCCCTGAATCTTCATGGTGAGATACCTCGGCTTCAGAGGCTCGGTGAATACCTTTGCAGATGCTGGCTCGCCAGGCTGGTGGCTTGGGAGATTTGTCCCAGCTCTAGTTCTTTTTCTTGGCTAGAGTTTGTGTAGCTCCACAAATCATTTCATTGCAGGGATCTCCTGGTCTCTAGAAGTTTGGTTTTGTAGCAACGATGCTAGAGTCCTTCATTTTGTAGTAGATTAAAAGAAAAACTTCTTATGATATTGATAATACAGGCTAATATTTCAATAGTTACGTGGTTTGGAAAAGCACATTTAGTGTCAATAAAGAATACTACATACACTGCTCACAAAGCCCTCTGCAGCCACAGGCTTGCAAAGTAAGTGAAGAAAAGAAACATATACTTGTCTTTAAGATTGCATTATGTGAAAATAAACCAATGCATTTTTTAACAGTTTACATTCTTATGGAAACAAGTTACTAGGTATGCATTCTTATCAGATTCTAAATTTTTAGTCAAATATTTTGTTAACATGTGAAAACAACCTTGTGTTTCTTTCTTTTTAGACTTTTCATAATACAGGTTCATCTGGCCTTAATTGAAATCACTATGTATCAGAAAATGTGAGAAATGGAAACAATTCAGATCATGGTGTTTTTTTCCCCCTTTTTAAACTCTTATGTCACCTATTGTAATGGGTTTAGTGTAACATACTTAAGAGCTTACTATTTGCCAAACTTACAATAAGACTTTGACATCAAGGAACTCATTTAAACCTCTCTATGAATTTATAATGGAGATATATTTCTTATTTTTTATGTGGAATCTTCAGCAATTTGTTCAAGGCTTGTTAATTTACTAGCTGTTGTCCTGGCTGCCGTGTTCCCGGCACACGGGGCCCTGTGGGTAAGTGTGGTGCTGTGTCCGTCATTAACTCCTGAGATAGAAATCTGTTTACTTGGACCTGAGGTTCCAAGTAGTACCAGGGCCCAGCAGGGCGAGTCCTCCCTAATGGACTGAGTTATCTTCACGGTGGAGCTTGCCCCTCTTGCCAAAGGTCAGACTGGAGCTTTTTTTACATTATCCAGTAGGGAATGGACAGAAATGTCAAACTTGCACGTTTCTGAGAGGGTTTGGACATTCTCTTGAGGAAGATAGTGTGCACCTTCTAGATTACAGGTGCGCCTGTTTCCATCTGATGACTAATAAATTCTGGGTCACTTTTATTTGTTGCAAAGAAATAGACTGCTGTGATTACGGCATTAATCACGGGACCAGGACAAAGGTGACAGAAGGGATGAGGTATTAGCGTTGCGACAGCCTCCCATCTGTTTCTGGGATAGAAAAGGCCCCCTTGCTATAGGAGGCTGAGACCAGATCACCTTGGTGACGTTTTCTCGGCTGGGCAGGACGTGCATTTACCCTGTTACAGTTCGCCTTGCTTGCTTTTCCCAGGATGTCCTTCCCTCCTTCCTGATGAATATTTTCTTATTTTAATCACATTTATTTTTTCAACATCATATTCAAATATTTTAAAAAAATTCTCTTTTAAGATGATTTTGAATAACTACTTAGATGTCCTGCATGGCACCAAGTATGTCACCCCAGAGAAAATAATGCTTTTTTCTCTGCATGAATAGTTTTATGTTGTCTGGTGTTTGGCAGGGGGTCCCTAGTAAACTGAAACAAAGAAAGAATTATCAAAAATTCAGCAATTCAAAGGCATGGACTTTATAGAAGACTTTAGTTCCTAAGGAAAACGAAAGAGGAATTTCATAACTCTCTCCATATTTATTTTCTACAACACCATGCTCTCAGATGGCTTTTCCCAAACTGAAAAACTGCATAAGCTCTGAGATGAAATCCATGTGCACACCTGCTCAGCCCTCGTAGCTGCCGCCACCTCCCTCATGGGGTTTCATCTTTGCAGCCTGCAAGGACGTCTATTAGCTGACTTCTGTTAGCTTAGTGTTTTCTCCAAGCAGGGAGCACAGAGATCCCTGTCTTTATTCATATTGATAAGGTGGCTTCAGAAGCCTGGCTTAGATGGGATGTTTTAATCTTATCTATATAACTCACTTGATCTGTAACTTTTTCTGTGCAAAATGGCAAAGGAGACATAGGTGGAAGGAACACTGAGTATTTATCCAGTGCCCAACCCCCTGCTGTTACTTGGGGAACCAAAGCATTTGTTAGCAAACTGGACCACAGCCATATGGACTCTCCTGGGCATCCTGTTAGCTCTTAGAAAAGTGAGATTTTGTTACCATTGTTGCGGTAATTGATTTCTGATATATTGCTTTCCCTTTAGTTTTTCACCTAAGTGGATTTTTGGTTTCTTGTGACAGAATCTTCCTGTGTAGCTCAGGCTGGCCTTGAACTCACAATGTAGACTACGCTCCCCTCAAACTAATAGTGCTCCTCCTGCCTCAGCCTCTCTAGGACTGATATTATAGGCATGAGCTATCACACATGGCCTATACCTATTTGATGGAGATGTAAGGTATTACAATCTATTAAAGTAATTTGGAGACTTCTCACAAGATTACTTACAGAGATATGTAATAAGTATAGATATACTTATTAGTTACATTATGCACACACAGACACACACACATAATGACTACAGAAGTATGCTCCCTAACATGTAAAAAGAAAAACAGAAAAAGACAAAATTCCATAATAGCCAGTCTATGAAAACTGGATAAAAACAAACCTACTTGCTTGCCTCGGTATTTATGATCAAATATGATGGACATTTATCAGAAGAGTGAGTATGTTTCAACAACCTTAATTCCTCAGGACATTAGCCAGAACTTTAAAGATGTCCAGTGAAACTTATGGTCCTAATTTTGGGTATTTTCTTGTTTTGTTTAGTTTTTATATAAAGGAATAATACATATTTGATGACTAGGTCTGTTGTTTAAGTTGTATAAGATTCTTAAAGTTAAGTGAAGATTGATTATTATATAGCTAGAAATTAACAGGCTAGATTTTTAAGTAAGAGCTGATCTGACAATGTGTTAAGATGCCGAAGACATTAAAGATGTCAGAGTCTCATGACTTTATATTAACCAGCTGACCAAACACTTGAGTTTATAGTTCTATTTTAAGCAGTTGGAAAGCAATTCAGTTTTATGGGCTTGTGTTAATCAGTTAGCTAAGTATTGGAAAACAAACAATTTTCACACTTCATATTAGAATACTGCGACATAATCTGCCTTTTGGAATTCCTGCAAAATTATATAATCTGGGAGAGCTTAAAGTCAATAAAATTTTGGTAGTGACTTTATATTCAACACTAGGTGTTACAACAAATGCTCATTTTTTCCAAGCATGTGACATTTTGTAAAAAGCCACCATTTCTAACATCTTCCATGTATGACTGCATAAAAATAAGATATAATCAGAGTAGGAATTTATTTTGTCAGACTTTGTATAATTCTCTAAACCATGACAAGCGAGGCTCTGCCAGGGAAGTGTGCCAACAGGATGTGTGCCATAGTATAATATCTAATGAAATCTGCCCTTTGTCCTGGATCTGAAATTAGAGAAGGGTTGATTCTGACCATCACAAATGATATTCACGGAAGGCTGTCTAAGCCCTTTCCTAGATCATTACTTCCAAGAGTCAAGATAGTTTATCACCACCAAGGAGCCGGGGTCTCCAGATCTCCCCATTTGTGAATATGCTTTCACCATGACCTGCTTTCTGCTGAACAAGAGGCTGTGTACAGGCGTCATGCGTGTACATGGAGCGTGGAGCTCACTGGAGCATTCTCTATCGTACCCTGAAATGCCTGAAGTCACTAAAACAAAATCCATCGCTAGAATAAACGAGTCCTTGCATCACATATTATTTGGTGGTATTAATTATGAACATACCCGAAACAGGTACACGGTGTACAGGAGACATAACAGAGAAAAACAAATCTCAGTAGAGAGGCTGCCATTGTGATGACCACCAGTGTCTTCCCTAGACTACGGTGACCCCAACCTTCACAGATGAACACAGTGAAGATCATGCAATTTCACCTTTCATTTATTCCCTTTCACAGTTCTACTTAAGCATCCTCAGAAGCAGTTACATTAAATTTACAGAACTTCAGGTCCTGTGTTGTAACAGTAGCCGACCTTTTCCCCATAGGCCTATAGAGTTCAGAGTGCTTTCAATTCTGTTTCTTAACCATGAACATTTAGCGAGAAAGTCCCTGCTCCACAATTGTTTGCAAACCCTTGCAGACCGGTTCCTTCAGATTGTTGTTCTTGGGAATATTCTACACTGTGGGACAGCAGAAGGCCTCGCCTTTGTGGTGAATTTTCCACTTACTTCCCCAGTCCTTTATGTGTCTACAAAACTAATTTATCAGCTGGACGGGAGAGCTGTGGCTTGTCAAGGGCTTTAAGGTGATTTATTTTATCAGCTGCTTGGAGTACAGGTTTGATATGAACAGTAATTTCCATTAAATCAGATGACACACTAGTTTGGTAGAGAAGATTCTTCATTTTGGGGCTCCTATTTAAAATTCTAGCGCTTTCTGACTTAAAATGAAAATTACACATTCAAGTTTACACAGTCATGGAATAATCTGTGCACCGCGAATACAGATCAGTGCTAACGCAATATTTTAACCCCCGGTGTTTTGTCCAAGGCAAAGGGGGTGCACCCAGAGGGCTTCTGTCCACCAGATCTGACTAAGGACTCTTCCTTCCCATGCTGGCCCCTGCGATCAACTCCAAGGTAGAGCTGGGATCACAGCTTCCTGGAGCTCAGGAAAGGCAAGGCAGAAAGAGAACCAAAAATATGGAGGCTTCTCACTCTGGCGTGGCTTCGAGTCCCTCACTGGCATCTTTCTTACCTCTGCCTTTGGTGCCATTGCATCAGAGGGCTGACACCCGCCCTTGGTGCACCGGAGAAATCACCAAGGGCCCCAGACTGGTCCAGACCCTGCCTTCCTCAGCCCGCTGCCCAGGAAGCCTGTGATTAAATGTTTCCTAGCAACAGTGACAGAGATCAGCAGGCCAGGTAGGTAGATGAGGTGAGGTTTTCAGGGTGAGAAGGAAATCGGCCCTGCCTGGGTCCAGGGCAGGACATTTTAAGCACAGTGAGGAGCCAGCTCGAAGGCCCCAGAGCTGGGGTGTTCAGGAGCAGATCACAAAGTGATTTATGAAAATGACAGCTTTTGAGAACCACTGCATCAGTCAGTGTGGCAGGGAGGGCTGTGGGCTTTCAGAAATTCAGCAGGTGACATTAATTGTACAATGTAAACTGGCTTACGAGCCACACGTCAGATTTCCTAACTCCCTGGCAGGACTTCCACCCAGGCCCAGCAGGCAAGCTTGAGCCCCACTGGGCCTGGGGAGCCGGTGTGGGTGGACTCTGGACAGGCTGCCCACCAGGCCGCCCCAGAGCTCCTAAGTGTTGTATCGAGGACTTTGGAAAGGCAGCACTGAGTAAGATAGCAAGAGAATATGATGAAAATGGAATGTACATGGCAGGGTTAGGGTGGACAGAGGGGAGGCGCCATCGGACATGGGCTCCCACAGGAAAACTTGGGCAAGTGGGTCAAAGAGCAGCCATCTGGAGAAAGTTGTTACCAAAGGGAACTAGGCAATGGGCGGGCCCAGGCCTGTTTCAGCAGGACTCCTTCACTTCTCCTTCTTCTTCTCTTTGTGTTTTTGGTTTTTTGAAACAGGGCCTCCCCATGGGATCCAGGCTGGCCTCATACTGACAGCCACCCTCCTGCCTCAGCCTCCCTGCTGCCCGGGTTGCAGTCGTGTGTTACACACCCAGCTCTGCTGTGTCCTTCTGTTGCAGTGCTAAGAGAGGGTGCTGGGCTCAGCTGTGCCTGTGCAATCCCTTTGACCTTTGGCTTATCTTTCAGAAAGTTAGTGTCTGTGGGCCTGAAACTGAGTGTGAATTCTGAGGAGATTTCCTTGAGATCAGCTGAAAACATCTTAGCTAAACTAATTAGACTAATTAGACCAGTTTTCATTCTTTAAAAATTTTCAAAACTTTTATCTCACTGAAATACATTTTATACCAATTACCTATCTCTTACACTCCTCTTGCAAATGGCCATAAAGAATTCTTGGCAGCTTTTTCTCCAGATTTTCTACTCTTTAAAAATGTTTCCAGGTGGGCGTGGTGATGTACGCCTGTAGTCTCAGCACTGGAAAGGCTGAGACAATAAGATTGTTGCAAATTCGAGACCAGCCTAGGCTACAAATGAGTTCAAAGCCAGCCTGAACTGCATAATGAGACCCTGTATCAAAAAGATTAAAACGAACTTTCCATTATTAGATCCATAAGTGATCTTATTGATTTGTTTCATTCTGGAAGGACATAGATAGACTTTTTCATAATGGCTAATATGCCACTTTACTCACAATCCATAAAGAGAGATTAAAGATCAGATGATATTTTCTAACACTGCATTACGGGCTTCCATTTCATCAGCATCTCGGCAATTTTGCAGTAAAATTTAGGGACGTTTCAGAATGCAACAGCAAGAAAAATAATGATTGATTCTCATACCCAAAACATATCTACAAAATACGCCTGGTTATTCCAGTAAGTAACAGCCTCATATTCAAATCACTTTCCTTTTAATTATTTGAATTTTTTAAAATTAGATAAACAAAGTCAATACAAACATTTCAAACAAATAGGGAAGCAGAAGGCAAGGAAACAAGATCCCTGGCTCCTGTTGCTTTGTGTTATTTAAATATTTCTCTTTCTTGTTTTAAAAGCCAGAGTTCAATGTCAGTGTTAAAGATGAAGAAGGTAAAACCAGCCCTCACTTGCTCCAGACAGACCCAGGTCGGCCTGGCAGGACGGGGCAGGTGGGTTCCCCCCTCAGGTGGTGGGGGGCAAGACCACTACATGGGCAGCAGAGGCACCGGATGCTAACCAGGCTTCAGGAGCCAGGCAGGGCTGCCCGTGGTCGACCAGAAGCCGCGCTGCGCCCCTACCTGAAGTGCAGGTCTTTGAAGGAGAACTGGGTCTCGATGATCCCCGTGGTCTTCACTCGAGAGTGCAGAACATCTTGCTCGTTGGGCACGTATCCGGGGGCTGAGATTCTGTCTAAATCATTAAGGTAGCTAATGAAAACAGGAAGAAGACAGGTATTTAACTGTGCCTTGGAAGACAGCAGTAAGAATGAACTTGTAGATTAGAGACCATTCAGAGAGATGCACTCCAGCCCAGTGCGGTGCACCTCTCTCAGCTCGGTGAGCGCTGCGGAGCTGGGATCTTGCTGTAGGCAGGCACAGGCTGGGCTCAGCCCAGCCTGTGGCAGCGTGCTGGAGGCAGGTGTGGCGCCTGTGCTTGCACACTGCACACATGTGGAAACTGAAACATAGGTCCCATATGTCCAGGGCCCATGTGCATATGCACATGGACACTCTGGTTGTGTCCATGGCAAGGGTCGCTGCATGTCCTCAGCATTCTGTCATTTTAATTTAGCCCTGTCAGAATTAGAGAGGGTGATTGGCTTAAAAATCAAATTCTGAAAGTTGCTATGTTTGCAGTAGTCTCATAATTTAGGACTAGGGACCACGCTCACATCCAGGCAGCTCAGTAAGAGAAGCACCCTGCCTCTCATCCTGTGGCCTGCAGCCCTCCTCTCCCCTCTCTGAAAACACTGCGTCCATCCTCCCTTTGCTCTGGACGTCTCAGGCTGAGACAGGGCGCTTTCCCCGCTTATCAGGCTGTACACTGAAGCTCTTGTCCCCCGGGGTCTAGGACCTCTGAGCAGGACTATGCCCGAGTAAGCTGTGTTCTCTAGGAAAGTCTGTTAGATCAGGGGAAGGAAAACTACTCTTGGATTCTTGATCCCTGAAACCAATATGTCTATCAACCAAAACCCGAGTGTGTCATTCCCGAATTTCCTTTGAACACTGCTCTTCTAGACTTTTGACACTAAAGTTTTAGTAGCCTAATGATAGGGGTGTTTCTTTTAAAAATTTTTAAATATGAAGAGCAGTAGCATTTTAAAGGCTTAGGACAACTTGACCATTACATTCCATAATTTAAAGAACAATAAATTAGGGCATAATTGGAGAGTCAGCAAAAGAGTAGTTACAGCTCAAAAGCTGATTATTTTCCCCAGAATTTAAGTTGAGGGACTACTTACGGTATCATCTAGAATAATGCCTTTAAAAAAAAAGTTATTTTATCCTTAAAAAATAAATTGAAAAGCAATATGGTGATCCATTCTTCAAAGATCTTTTCACTTTTAACCTGAAACAAGCTAAGAATGGAAAGTAGTCCATACAGATTTTCATCAAGAACAAAATAATAAACAAAAACAGAGTAAATCACATCTTAGAAATGTTACAAGGTAAAAATAAAGTATCACCACTGTTTTATTCTAAAAAAGAATGTGGCACATTTAAAAAAGAATGGCACATTAAGATTGAAATGTATCAGGAAATGTATTGGCCACAGTTTTGCTAGTGTTTAAAATTTATTTTCTGTTTGAGGAGGCAAATCTCTAAATTTTTTATTGACTTAAGTCTGCATACACCATAGGGTGTATTACTGGCCAGTAAATTCATGCCTGAGTAAAAAATAAATAAACTTGCCTATCAAAATGGAAATGAAATTCATTTTAGTGATAGGCAAATGAAAGTTTGGTAAAGGTACATTTTGATGAATTTTTATTTGTGTGTTCAAATGATTTCAGGCAAAGCAGAAGCATTCAAAATGTATATTTTAATAAACAAATATCACATTTGTGTGTTCAAGACTGTAGTTCAAACTCAGACCAGAGACCATTAATATATATGGTTTAATTCACTTAAAAATAATTGATTCTTTTTCCAATTGTATAAAGAGAATTTCACCTGATAAAAGTCCATGTTCATTGCTAACGCCTGTGGAATTTCCGTGGCACACTATATGACCTCGCCCAGCAAACCTACAATCTTAACTAATTCTTTCCGCCGCCAATCCTTGACAGCCCACTCTCTTTGCTTGCGCTGGAGGACTCCTTATATTTGCCTGAAGCACCTCTAGATCAAACAACAAAGACTTTACTTCCATAAATAAATAAATAGATAAATAAATGCATAAGTATAAAGAAACCAATGCTAGAGATCTTTCCTATATAATGCAGACGAAATACCCATGCAATATACTGCCAATCTAATATTATATTTAGGTTTACAATATAAATGTAATTCAGTATGTTTTTTAGAACAGAATCTGCTCTTGGTTTATGGGAGAAAGCAAGTTCCATTCAACAGTTTTCCTTAGCAAGCTTCTATAACACTTGCTATAAGGAGGCTTCTAAGCAGAAGAAAAGTTAGTCTTTTATTCTTTTGGTGTATCTGTAAAGTGTTTCTCAGATTCTCCCTGGAGGTGGGAATCAGCCCTCCTGTATTTTACAGCTGTGCAGATTTTTTTGCATGGCCAGCAGCTATCACAATATGGGCAACATTCATAAAATCAATGCAAACTGAAGTTTCACTGATTTAACCTGAGGTACAGATAAATACTGTAATTCTGTGACTATGTCAAAAAAAATCATTTGATGGAAGCAAATGAACGACTTAAAAGCTATAATAAAATGGCATTTGTTTGGCAGTTTTAACTACGTAAGCTGCAGATAGCTTTTTGCTATTAGAGAATGAATAAGTTTGTGAACACAACTTCAGGTTCATTTCTTTTAATATCCTAAGAGAAAACTATAGCGAATCAATGTCATGTACCCAAAGCTAAGTAGTTAATTGTAGCTCACCCGGACCTGTCTCCTCCCTGCTCTGTGCTGGGACTTTTTAAAGATGGGACTATTCATGAGCTAGCTTGACATCACTGAGGTGGCTTTACTGGTGATGAGTGCAGGAGCATGGAGTGGTAGCACCCTACAGGGAGAGATCCCTCTACTACTAAAATTCAGCAGACATGGAGACACCCTGGAAAGCTGTTAAGCAGTTAAGTTTATGAAATTGCAAAATAATGCCCACCTAGCACTGTCCCCTCAAGGCCATGTGCCCACCGGAATTCAGGGCACCAGCGGATAGCGAATCATGACTCATGGAAGAGAGCTTTTTCCCTGAGAGGGAATATCATTTGCTTTCTTTCAGAATCATTCTGCCCATCACTGATTCAGCATCTGAAGTACCTTGCAAGCTTTGCTGCTCTGACCTTAAGTTATCCTTTCTGTGCTTGACTTCTAGGTTACTCGTTGGTATTTTCATTTTGTTTGCTTAATTAAGTACTGCTAGCGTATTTTGCTGGGAGCTTATCAAAGGATTATATTTATACTTTTGATACATTCATATACAAAGACCAGAACATGAAATGACTACTTAGATAACAGTTTTGTCGTGTGCCTAGGAGCTTGCAGGGATATACTAATGGGGTAGGTTAAGGATGACTTACTAAAAGAAAATTTTAAGTCATGTTGATAAAAAAATTATAAGTGATGTCACCCTCCTTATAAACCACTCCTTTTGGCTAATAAATGCTTCCTAGGTGATACTAGCTGTGAGAACTGTACCATCTTTCTCCACACTTTCAAACAATCCTACAACATGCAATTGTTTTACAAATTAATAATTATTTTCTTCCGGAATTGCCTATCTTGTTCATCAACCCACTGAGTTAAAGCATGTGTTGCTAATGAACTTATTCTAAGAGATAACTTCAGTAACATTAACACAGATGAAATAAAGAACCTCACACCTCAGTATGCACATGGCCTGTCTCATGTTAATGTTGAGCCCTGTGTATAATACTTAATTCTTTCTCATCAAGAGAAGGTGTGCACCACATAGCAATCATGTAGGGCAAATCGTTTTATAATCGGTCATTTTAAATATTTGATAATTTCTGTAATTTAGGCCACCTTGTTCACTTTTACTTCTCCATAATGTCATCCACCACCCTCCTTGATAGTCACAAGTGTATACAATGCAGAATTTCAGTTCTTCACAACCCCTGTTTCCCTGCAATCCGCTGAGTCACTTACTAAGCGGCCGAGTCGGTGAGCTGGTATTCAGATGCCCTTTCGAAGCAGGCCTGAATCCCCGGGTCTTGCCACAGTCGTTTGATCACGTCGGCCAGCTGAGGCGTCATGACCCCGTCCTCCAGGGTGTCTGCCATGGTGCAGAGCTGCCGCTGGTCCTCCTGGGGCCGTGGTTGGTGAGGAGGGCAAAGGCGTGTTACTGGGAATCACATCCTACATTGTTTTCATTCCAATATGTTAACCTGATCAATTTTGCTATTCTTTTTGCTAACGGTTCCACGGGATGTGTTTTCAAAACACATGAAGATCAATAGAACTTAGATTCCTTAAAGTTTGCCTTTTGCAAAAGCTACAAAGTGTCACATGGAGAAATTAAGGTATCCAGGTCGATACCCCTGACTTCTCAATGCGATGTCAGAAAGGACAATGCCTGGGCACAGATCGGTTGAGCTGCAGAGAGTTGGACTGTTGAGCCCCAGGAATAAGGAAACCGAGCCAGCTGGCCTTTTGTCTCCCTTGGGCAATAGTCACATACATTTTTATGTTACCAACACATGTTTGTATTACATAACGTTTGCACTCTGTGTGGGGACTTGGGACACATACGTGATACACCTCAGTCCCTCCCTGTGCATCCCCTCTCCGCTGCCATCTCTTCCTCCTCTTAACTTTCTTCCCTGTACTTCTTTGCCGTATCTCATGTTTAAACTCCTTCCGTGCAGTCGGTCCGTGTATGCAGCGCATCTGAATTCCTCTCTTCCTCCCCTCCCCTTCCCTCCTCCCCTCTTCTGTCTCCTGATTCCTTCTCTTTTGAGCAGGGTCGCTTTCCCTATTTCCTACTATTGATCTGTTATTTTGCTCTGTCTACTCTGAGTTTCTCAGAGAAGAGAAACGCGGTATTTCAGCTTGTGTGTCTGACTTATTTCAAGTAAGGATGTAGACTCAAGGCGCCTCCGTCTTCCTGCAAATGACTCAGATGTGTCCTTCTATATAGCATAGTGCTGATCCACTGTATGTGAAAGCCACATTTTCTTTATCTAACCTTCTTGATGAACACATAGGTTGTTTCCCAGATTTGACGGTTAGGAATCGTGCTTCTGTAGGGCCATATTTTTTTTAAACAAAAAAGAGCCTTGTAAGAATAAGAGCAAAATGGGAAACAAATCCACTGTAGTAAATTTAGATTAAAAATACATATACAATTTTATTTGATGTCTGGTACTTTTTATAATCATGTAAGTAAGCCGTGGTAAATATGCAGAACCATAGATTTCTTGAACATCCCTGTAGGTATTGACTGCTGCTTTTGGAGCAAATCAGTAGGTCAGAGATGAGATTAGGGAACAAAAAAGAAAAAGAAGGATTATATTAGCTTTGTTAGTACAATATTTGGAGGTTATCCGGAGGAACACGATAGGGAAGTTTGCTGAGTAAATACACTCGGTTTGCACAACTTCTAGTAGTCCACAACTTATTTTGGGTAAAAAATCCAAAGATTATGATAAAAACATTTTGGTTTTTCAAAGACTACAAATTTGAGTTTCTGGGTGGTTAAGCTGATCATGACTGGCGTCCTTGGAGGTCACGTCCAGCAAACAGATGCCAAACTCCCGTCCTATCATGACCTTGTCAGTGACCACTAGAGCACCTGATGGGACAGCACACACCCTGCCCCCATGACTGCCCGCACTGTAACGGTGAAGCGAATTCTGTGTGCTCCTCATTCCCATATGGGGAGGTCTAAGTCTCTAAGGTTAATGTCCCAGCCAGTAGGGTAAGCACCAGAGGAAAGTCAAATCTGAACACGGTTTGTGCACTCACACTGCAAGGAAAAAATGCCTGTTTTGTAAGAATCTGCTGCTTTTCTGATATAATTCAATTTATTACTTTAAACTGACTATAGATTTATTTTGCTGCTTTTGTGAAAACTGTTCTTTGCTTTAAAGGGCATATGTGTGTCTGTTGTTAATGACTTTAGTATGATAAAATCCCTTATCTCAAAATCAGGAGTTTATTTTCCTTAAAATCAAACTGATCTGAAGATCATTGAGCCAACTGTAACACTTCCAAAAGCAAGGCTTGTCCCCCTGGTCTTGCATCCACGCAGGGTAAAATTTAAATCCCTCCTTCCCTGCTAGGTAGACGAAGACAGGACTGCACTTCTGGTGAGACTGGACGTGCTCCCCTGCATCCGCCCGCCTCCTGGCCCTGTCTACTCTCAAGTGCCGTCCAGGACTAAGGAGGTAAGAAGGTGGCCACCGGCACTGTGCTGTCCCTGCGAGGGAGGAACTCCACAGCTTGCCAGGAGCTGCACGCTGTCCTTTTTTAAAGAGATGCCATCTCCAGGACACACATGCTTTCTCGATGTGGGTCTAGCGAGTGGAGGTGGCTGGCAGTGTCTGCCTGGTGGAGCCCTCCTGGCCACCTCCTCGTCTGTCCTCTCCCCTTCAGGAAAACCATCCTGCCAGCATGATTTTTGTCTTCCTAGACCTCTTCCTTTTTAAAATCCTTGTGTGCATAGGTGACCACAGGCATTTGCCACCTTTGTTTCTTTTTAAACCATAAAGAGTATTTTCTGGGACACAGCTCACTGCGATCTGACAGTCTCAGGCGCTTGTCGGAGGGCCATTGTGATCTGAGGACCTGCTGTTTGTGTCCGTAAGGGCGCGGGCCCACCAGTCACAGGAATTTTAAAATCCGTATCACCAACATGAACAGCTAAAGTGAACACTGTCCTCCGCATGACAGTCAAACCGCAAGCAGAACTACAGGACATTTTACTCCCATATTTTACCAATCCTGGTCCTCTCACATCCAACTCAAAGGAAAATCTGAGCCTTTTACGAGAACTTGAGGCTCTGTACTTCCTGATGCCCTGCTGCCCTCCGACCTCACTCACTGTCCTCCGGGGTCCCCCGTCTCTGCTGGCTCCTTTGCCTGAGCAGCCTCACTGCCCCGTGGCCTCCTGTGTCCTGGTCACACCTTGGAGTGGCTGCTCCGTCCACACCGTGCCATGGTCCACAGCCTGCTGGGCCGGGATCCTCTCCATCTGGCCATTCTTTCTTCCATTGCTCACTGCTTTCTAACCTTTCCAGGCCCCTGTTTTCCCCACCATGGTCAGCGATGTGTATTTTTCCTCATTTATACCTCCGGAGCCATGGGCACTGAAGGTAGACTGCTCATTTCTACATTCGTGAGATTCATAATGGAAAGAATCAAATAATCCGGATACAGACGTCACACTCATTCCTCACAGCTCATGTTCTAGGGAAATGGGAAGGAGTTTCCAAAATCTACCGAAGTTTCTAAAGCACATCCTGAGTGGTGAGTTACGTCCCACCGATGAAATTTGATTTCCCTGTGACAGATTTGGAAAAGCTCAGGGTCATGGCGGTTTGGCTTGGCCCGTTCATTTAGGATTGTGCAGAGCTAGAATGAGACTGTGTGGAAATGAAAGAGTCATTTTCTCTAGAGTTAACCCAGAACTTCTGCATCAACACTGCTCACCTCACATGGTGTCGGGGCCATGTGGAATGAATTCCGAACCCCAGAGACAGATTTTCAAGCATCTCAGAAGAAAATATCAAAGGAAGGGAGATGCTGCCTAGGGATTCTTTTGAGAAATGCTGGGTTTAAAAGGCCATGGCTTTGTTGCCACTAGATGGTCAGTCCTTGCGTACCGTGCTGGGTGCAGATTTCTAAATTGTTATCATATGTGTGGAACCCCAACTTATTCCATCACAGAACCTGAAGAGCACAACTTCTTGGGGAGCCTGTGCTTGGTGGTTAGTGCTACAGTATTCATTTTGTAGAATGCTACTTTAAAAATGATCACAAAGCAACTGATGTAATACAGATGTTAAAGTCTTCAGCATCCTTCTTTGTCAGTCTAGTGTATGATTTACATGGTCTAAAAAAGATTATGATAATATTCAGAAAGAATAAGTAGAGATTTACTAAAGGACGCTGGGATGCTGGCACAGGCCTGCAATCCAGGACTCAGGAAGCTGAGGCAGGAGAATACCTATGAGCTGGAAGTCAGTCTGGACTGCACAGTGAGTTCGAGGTCAGCCTAAACTACACAGCGAGACCGTGTCTCATAAAACCAAACCAAAACAAAACAGTGACTAAAAATGTCATCATCATTCCCCCTTCTCGTTTCTTCAGCTTTTTTCCTCTTCACAGGTTTGTGAAACCAGCCTATGGAACACTAATCCCGAACAAGAACAGCCCCTTTAGCTGGCTGCCTCCACCGCAGATCCTGCCCCTCCACAATGGCACTTCAGCACTGTTCCCAGCCCTGCACCCACACCAGTGGGCTCTGAGCCCGCCGCCCTCCTGACCTCTCTCAGTACATCCCAGAGGATCTGTGTTGCTAAATGCAGTGGATTCCTTTCCCTAGTCTCCTTTTTGGAACTCTCCAGACTTTTCAGCTTGGATGATGTCCGTTTGGACCCCTTCACTGGAATTCTGCAATCCAAACAATTGTGCTATTCCTTGAACTATCCAGTCTCTTTCTCTGAAGTTCTCTGCTCTTCTCAAGTAAGCAGAAAAGGTTGGAGGTTTGGTTTTTTTCTTTCTGGAAAGCACCATTACTTAGCAATTGTTTTCCTCACTAGTCTTGTCCTAAGTGTTGGACTGTTCAGAGCATGCACTGCCTCAGGGTCAGGCACAGCCAGGGCCTAATGTCGCCAACATCATGAGCTCTCAAGCCAGAAGCCACTGTGAGCTCAAGGGTATGTTTGCTTACGTGCGTGAAACTCTCACAGAACTTGCGTGCGTGACACTTCCAGAACCAAGCTTATCTGTTCTTTTCCGTGTCAGCTTAGTGCTGTGCAGCACGTTTGAATAAGCAGAGGCTTTGTCATTACTGGTGCACCACTGTGCTTTACTGTCTGGAGGACAAACTGTATTTTAGTCTCAATTACTGCTGAGTAGCCATGCAGCTCCAGGATGCACCCACGTGTCTGTTTTGATTTTCAAACGCTGTTCTCTGTGTAGAATTCAGTACGTGTGCAATGGAAATAATTACTGAAATGATACCTAATATTTACTGGGGGGTTACAGCCTGCAATAGTCTGCATGGTGAATTATTTATGCTTTGTAATTTAGCGAGAAAAGTACTAACATTTTGTGATTGAACTAAAATTTAGATTAACTAATTTGTCTAAACTTACAAACTAGTGACTTAAAATTTCTCCTCTTAGAACCTTCTTTAAATGTGTGTGATGATATCCAGATGTTTATGCAAAATATATAAATTTGTATAAACAAAAATCTGATCAGAACTCTGAAACTTCTGATTGGAGTTCTGTTTACCTTGTGTTCATTTAGGTAGATACAGGAAATAGCAGCTCATCTGTCAGTTTATCTGTTGCAACTCTATAAAAAGGTAGTCATCCAGACTTCTAAGATATGACAAAACTCTCAGTTGACATCAGTTACAAATCTAAGTGGGCAGAGTGGCGCCAGATGCTACTGGGGGACAGGAGACCTCCTGACAGGTGCATAGGGCTGGTTCCATGCATTGAGCACAGAGTTGGAATAAGCTGGACTCGTTTTTATTTTTAGTCAGTGCAGTCGTGACAATGTGTAGACTCAGGTATTTAAAACTCTTGACCAGCAGACTTCTGGTCTTTGGGGAGTTCTGCCTCGCTGACTGGGTTGTAGGAAGCACACGTGTTTTAAACAGTGTCAACAGGCAAGGTTGTGATTTCCAGGCTTCCTGACCCCAAAGCATGGAATGTTACACAAGCAAATTTGAACATCATGAAATCATTCTCAAGGGAGTTTGTAATGTTCACTACATTAGTCACTATTATTGACTGTGAGGAAAAAAATAAATATTTCCAGTCACTTAAAGCATTAAAAAAATGTTTGCATGCTGAAAAGCCCTGAAATGGATGCCAGGAGGTTTCTCTAAACCTTAGCTGCTTGAAGGAAACTAGTTACTTCTCTTTGGGCTTTATTATTCCATCCTTGAACTAGAGCTATTATTCTAGGGTGCCTCCGAAAGGCCGTTTAAAATTCTAGGTTCTTAGAAAAATCCAGAGTCAGGCAGAACTGAACTACCCTTCAATAGCACATGACGTCTAGGTCACAGGATGATAAAGGAGGGAGGATCAGGACTCTTAACTGCTGCAACCTCCACTTATCCACATGGAAGGAAATTAGAGCTGGACGAGCCGGGGGTTACTGGAGCCGAGCTGTGGGGAAGCCAGGGGTGGAAGTCGGCAGAGCCCTTGGCTGGAGGCTTTGCCATCGGTCTGAGAGCCTTCCCCTGAGTTTTGGAGAAAAATGATGGGAACAAAATGGGACTTTCCTGTAGGAGGAAGACGGGAGAAGAGGGGAGGGTGTGTTCTGTACGCTAGCCAGCTCCCCAGGAGGACGCAGTCACTATGGCCCATATACATGGATGAATCAAAACCCAGAAGGAAAGGCAGGAAGGAAAAATGTGCTTCCTTCCATCCTGATGACTTCCAGCAGCTGTTCACGTGGTCTGCTCGCACAAGGGAGCCCTGGCAGTGTGTGTGGGGCCCAGTGTAGCCCCTCCTCCATCCTTACTGTGCCATACCTTTCCACTGTCACCACTCTTAGACCAAGGTTACACCGGGATCAGTCAGTCAGTCAGTAGCCCCTGCAGGAAGCTCTTAGAGGGACCATGGATTGATGACGACCAATGGATGGTACTCAGTTAACCATTTCATGATGGAGGTCAGCTACTGTTCTCGGGATAATAAAATACATTTCACTTACCAACAAAAGCAGTTTTTCATGTGTTTGTGTGCAAATGTCATAAAACAAGAGGTTGTATCATATAATATGAACTACTTGCATAATATAGAGAAAAGTAAAATTACTTAATAACCTTATAAACGAAACTGTGACTAGTTGAGTGTACTCGGAGTGCAAACATTTCATTTCCGTATTTTTGAATTCCTTTCTAAATATTAAAGAGTGTTAATTGGGCATTTCCCTGTTGCCATGTACTTTTTGTAATTAACATTAAACCTTAATGGCCATTGTGGTGTGACTAAAAGTTTTTAAAGTCTCTTAAACTAAGTAGATGAAGAGAGGACAGGTTCTAGTGAATCCTTCACACTCAGCCACCACACGCACTCACCTTCCTGGGTCTGGCATTGTGTTTAATGCTACGTTTGATCCCTAAGAAAGCAGTTAAAGTTGAATAAGCTTATAATGCACAGTGACAAACAGGAAAATGAGAAACCTTAAACAGACAATACCTTAGAATGATCATTTCATGATCTTAAATTTTTGATACTGATTTGAAAGACAAACATTAGTTCTTACGATTTTGTGGCTCAAATTCCTGGGGAACCATGCATGTCATTGGCTCCGTACTTACGGCACTTCTGGGGTTCACATAATCAATCCCGAGCAGGGCCATGGCTTTCACGATGGTGAGGATGGACTGCAGTGTGTTACTGTAGACCACAGCTTTGAACTCCAAGCATTCCTGCTCGCTGTAGCCATTCTTGTGGATGATCCTGTCACGTAAACACCAACAGCTTTTGCAAGTTGAATAACTGATGGTAACCCTAAAGCATGTTACTAATCTATTACTGGAATGCAGCCACATGTGTCTTCATTAGGAAGGAAATTACTTGCTAAATCAGAGCCATTTTTATGCTTTTGCATTTTTATTATCTTTTTCCTGGAAGACAATACTTCCTTTGTGTAAGGGGAGGGGGTTGCTCATGCTCAGAGTGAAGAGGATTCAGGATTTGCTCTATATTAAAATGTTTTCTTGAAACTGGGTAATGAGGATTTTATTTAGAATGTGCTTTCCTCTCCTGAAGGAAAATTACCGGATTTCTAGGGCAGAGGTGCAGGCAGAGGTCAGAAGCTTGGGGGTGTGATCGCAGCAGGACCTGGAGAGGAAGCCCAGTTATTTAGTGGCGTCTGTGACTCTCCTCTCACTTGAGACAAACTGGGAAGTAGGAGTGTCTGCTTTCTATTTACGGCTAAGACAAAGGCTTTCTTCCTGGGGCAGGTAGTGGCCCTTAGCTACACCCTGGCCCCTGCCCTCCCCCTGGGTGTACGTGCCGCCCAGTCCTCTGGCCACACAGCCCGTGCTCCGCTTGGCTGACCTGCCCTTCCTTCCTCCCATTCAGCCAGGATTCACGGCCGTGCTGATGGTCGTGGGGCAAGTGTGTCACCGAGATTCACCCACGGAAGGCTGCAACCCGTGTGCACTAATGGGTTGACGACAGTCTTTCTGCATCTTTACCATGCAGTATATTTTTGTTGCTTCCTGCTATTATTTTTTGTTTGCTCTTGTGACCTTGGAGACTGAGCCTTCTGAATGTTGATCTATATGCAATATTTGTGCACATGTGTTTTCTTACTTCGCATGTATAAGTTATTTTATGTTCATGCTTTACCGTGTTTTAAAATATTCTTGAACTATTCAGAAGTATAATTAAGATGTTAGCAGATAAAATTTCTCAGTTTTTCTGCATATTTTGAAATAAACATTTCTGACACTTTGCTGTTAATGTGCAGTTTTACAAAGAGTGGTGAGAAATACTGGTTTCTTAACCCTTCACCTTTACTGGTTTATTTTAGAATTATTGTTTGCTGATTTGTGAAGATGGAAATTTTTCATTTTAAATATTGTTTAAATTCTGGTTTTTTAATGAGTGAACTTGAGCTGAACTGCCTGTCTTGTGCTTGAGACTTAGATCCTTCAGCTCTGTGGACGGTCTGTCCAGTCTCTCCCCTCCCTGTGTTCTGAGTGGCCTGTGGCTTTACTGACTAACTGAGGTCTCCTTACAGTAAGGCAGCTGGCTATGTATCCAGCGTATTTATTGCAGGGCCCTATCCCAGCCCGGTTCTTCTCTTTTTTGATTTAACTATAATATTGGTTTAATAGGATTTAAAACTTTGTATTTTTTAATAGGCAAATAATTGGGGATTTTTTTAAAAAAAAAAACTCCTTAAGTTCAAAAAAAAAAAAAAAAAAAAAAAAAAGAAAGAAAAAAGAAAAAACGAAAGATAAAGTGGAAGAGATGAGTTTAAGTGTGTCAAAGGCCTGAACCAGAAGAGCTGCTGAGCACAGCTAGTGACCACCGTGCATGCGAGGTGGACCTGAGGGCCTCGGGGGTGACGGCCAGGGAGCAGGGTGACTGACTGACGGAGGGTATTCCTTCCAGAGACGGGAAGCACAAGCTGCCCTGAGGGTCAGCTGAATGGGCCATTGGAAACTAGACTTAAACACGCTGCAATCTACATGAAATTGTAACATGGAGGAAACAATAGTGCTGTGGTCACCAGACAGTCTCACCACTGAGTGATATCGTCCCTGGACATATATATGAAGGAATAAGCTCCTTTAAGATGTCATTTAGAAGGCGCCTCGGGGGACTCCTCTTCCTCCCCCTCCACTGATAGAAATGAACGTCCTTTAAAATTCACTGAGTGAACCATAGGTCTGACCAGTTCACTTTTTTCCATCCCCATCTTATTAGTTATACATCGCATTTTTTAGTTTAGACAAGTTTTGCGTTCATTATTTTGCGTTCATTATTTACTAGTAAGAAATCCAGGCCTAGTTATTTAACTATAAAGAAAAGAGTAGGGAAAATAAATGCAAAAAACACATTGAAATCCATAATAGTGGTGATTTTGAATATGTATCTCATTTCCATATGGGCAAAATGACAAGAAGTTAAAATAGCATTTTTATAATCTTACATCATGGAAGTTTATTACTGTCCAATGCAGAGTTCGATCCCAACGCTTTCCTGTGACCTGTGCACAAGGTGAGCTGAGGCTGTGGCTGGCCGCAAAGCCCCTGTATCCTCAGACATCAAGGGACAAGGTGTGCCGGCCCATGGGGTGCGGCCAGGCGGCCAAGGAGGAGGAGAAAGATCAGGGAGAGAGGAGGAAGGCGGGGAGGGAGGGACTGCACAGACGACAGTAACACAGACACCCGGGGACAAAGCCCAGCGCTGATCTTCTTCCTAAAAAATAATTTAGATCTTTGCTGAGTGACAAAATGCAAAATTATGAAAATCAGATGACCAGCACCTGTGAATAGCTATTTTTAGAAAAAAAATTATGCTGGGGCAAGAACATTTTGAAATTGGTTATTTAAAATATTTCATTTTGTGTAGTGGTTGCTGAAAACATTAAGTACATTACAATAAATTATGAATCAAAGTTTTGTTATCTTCACAACTTAACAACTTGGAGATAACTTCCTGACAAGGATCTCCAAAACCAATAGATCCAATCTCCAAAACCAATCTCCAAAACCTAACAGAAGTTATTTTAAAAAATATTCCATAGTGCTTCTAGGATAGGCTTTAGAAGACTATTGTGAAAGAAATGTAGAGCTAGAGATGTTAGTGATGATAGAGACAGAGATAGAGATAGAGAGAGAGAGAGAGAGAGGGAGAGAGAGAGGGAGAGAGAGGGCGGGGGGTACAGGTGTATCTTAGGATTAGTTTCCAGGCCAAACAAAATCTTCCATAAAGTCTACCATTTGTTCACCTAGAGCTCACTCTCTTGCTTAACTCTCACTCACAGATTTTGTGCTACTTTCATACTGATAGATCTTAGTGTGAGATGTGGCTTGTAAGGAACACTTAACCCTTTAGGGACCAATCACAAGTGGACTGATTACAAATTCCTAGTTGCTGTGACACAGTTACCTGTCTTGACTATTTTTCTTATTTAAGGTTTTGGGGGAAATATGTTGTTTACTCAAAAACACAAATGAGTCATTGATAAGCATATGTATAGCTTATGCCCACAATATTAAAGCAGCTCTAGAACATTCCCAGATGAGTAAAATTAAAACAGAGCTGCTCTTAGTATTTACCATGCTGAGAAACAAAATTTAAAAGAAAAACAGGAATTACAGATTTGTTTACCATTTACAGAAGAGAAGGGATACAGAGACACAGGAGAGACGAGCTGTTTGCCTAGCAGTTGTGGTGACTCGTCCCTCCCTGTGGTTTACAAGAGACCACCATCAGCATTTGTCAAAGCTTTGCTGGATAGTACCAGGTTTGAAAGTGTAGGCAACAGCTGTGAAGATAGTGAGATTCATTATGACGCCCATTCTCGTTGACTTTTATCTACTTTTGAAGACCTGCAATGTCTCCAATGTTTTGATTTTGTCGGTTTTGTTCTTTACTGTTTTGTTCAATTTTATTATAACTGATGATAAAGGCAATTCTATTAGAGATAGTGGGAGGCATTATGGTAACCATTGTTGATCACCTTGTATTATGTTTTTACATTATCTATTATGTCCACCCTTTTGATTTGACCGACTCTGTTCTGTTATGTCACATTTGGTTTTACTCTCTTCCAAAAAAGTAATAAGAATCGTGGGAGCAATAAAACCCAAAATGTGTAATAGTCACTGTACAAAAGAGAGGAAAAGAAAGTGCTCTAAATGCTATAACTGCATGTATATTTAAGTGTATAAGATAGAAAATGGTATCACTGAGTTTTATTGGATCATTGAACAGAACTGTTTGCAGTATCATTGATGGAATGTCCACTTTACAAGCTTTAATTTTGTGACTTGAACAATTATTTCTAAGATGACAATATGTAATCCATTAACTAGTGATTTCCTACTGTTTATTTTTTTCTGTAAATCTATATAACTTGTACCCTTTCTCTGTTTTTTTTTCTCCTTAAATAAAATTTAAAAAAATAAAAATAAAAGAATAGTGGAAATCATGGGCAGACATCAAACATGAAAACATTTGAAGTAATTCAGTACCTACTTCATTTGCTTAACGATGGTACTTTTTCCAGATTCACCTGCTCCTGTAATGAAAAGAAGGGGATGTTACCAAGTGATTCATCAAATCTGTTTACAGATTAACAGCCTATCAGTTTCTCACATGTAAGTCACTGCCAGACACCTCTAATGTATGTTGTCAAAAAATGTTATTGCATTCAAACATAACTTTAGCATAACCATCTCCTGGCTTTGCAGCCCAAGGAGATTGTCACCAGTTTGTACAGTCTTTAAATCTCTCACATTCTCTGAGTTCTCCTCATATATCCAATTTGAATAAATGATGAGAGAAGAAAATTCTAGGTGGTAAGCTTTTGTTTCAAGATCTGTTTCAAAACCTGTTCCAAGCTTCTCTCTAGCACCTCATTTACCTTGGTGCTCAGATGAAATCTCCTTTGTTCAAAAGAGGGGAGGTTGCTAATGACACTAGCAGACCTAGGGACCTCTGGGGGTGACAGTGGATGGGTGAATGCCCCAAGGCAGCCAGGCTGATGTGCAGGGTGGGGGAGGCTGTGGAAGGCAGGGAAGGAGGACCAGGCAGGACTCGCACAAAGAAGCCCTCAGCCTTTGTTGGGAACATCTATTTTAGCTGAGGGGGACAACATAAAGTTTGTTTTTAGGATCAGTTAACTCTGTGAGAGTCATGTGGAGAAACACATTACCACACATGAGCCCTTAATGAACTGTGAGCAGTCTGTTTAGGCTTCTCAGGAACCTTTTGAAGAATTTTCGTGCATCTCATTTGCCATTAAGTAGAATCTTTCTGAGATACGAAAACTAAAAAGCTCTAAAATAGAATGTGATAACCTAGGTTTGAGGTTTGTTTCCTTCCCTGTGTGTGTAATATCTTCAATAAGTACTTTAGCCTGTTAATTTTCTAATCCATAAACTAATTTCTTACCTTCTAAGAACATTAGAGAGTTCTCATGACATAATAAGCATAGAATTGTTTGCAAGCCACAGAGTGACACAGGATGCTATCTAAGAATCCAGAAATCTAAACCTTGGCAGTCTAGGAGCTTTTGTAGATGTCCTGCAGATGTATTTAGCAAGTGAACTTAGTAAAAGAACATTGATTCATATCACAGTGTACCAAAACTTAATTTGAAATTATTCATAAACTAGATAGGAAACCTAAAATTATAGAAGTTTTAGAGAAATTCATGGATGAAAAATCTTTATAATCTCAAACTGGCCAAAAATTAGATAAGATACAAATAAATGAACAAGAGTAAAAAAAAAATTGAGAAATGGGACTATCAAATTTAAGAAAAGAAAAAGGGCTAAGCCACTGTCTAGAAGATATTTATAACAGAAATATCAAGCATAGGCGAGATACCCAATAGGACAGGTTCCACGGAGCACAGAATATTAATTTAAGGGTGTTTTAAATGATAGGTGTGCGTATGAAAAGGTGACAAAAATAACTAGGACTCTAGAGAATGAAAGTGAGGTAAGCTTTTGTTTAAGGTGGTTGGCAATCAGTGTGTCCTCTCTAAATTAAATCCCACCAGAGGAGATGTTTACCCGGTGACTGAGGCTCTGCCACTGTGAGTGGACAGTCCACTAATGCAATCAATCAATAAGCCCATAGATGACATTAGGAGTTGGTCTGGTGTCTGCTCCTTCCTTTCTCTCACTAAGTGATGCCCTGTACAAATGTGGGGGTCGCTACATGTGTCATCTTGTCCTTTCAGTCAGCAGAAATAAACCTGTTCTCTACAACTCACCCCGTGCTGCTATTGTGGCATCAACCACAGAAAATAGACTGGGACTCTTCACCGTGACTCTTAGACATGCTGGGGAGAGGGGAGAGGAGTTAATCCAGGCGACTGGGAATTTGAAATTTGAAAGCTCTGGTTTATCAATAGGTAAGAGAAACACGGGAATTTACTGACAGTGAGTGGTCACTAGTATAAATTAGGTCCAAAAAGTTTTCAGTACAGACATGAATAAACAAAGTTTGCAGAAGAAAACTCAGTATTTTATGCCTAACACAAAATCATATCATTTAACATGTGTCCTTAAGCTACGATTTATCAGCAAAAATATACTGAGCCATGTGCACCAGAGGGTGATCTAAAATCCCTATGAGTAGACTATTAGTACCATAATACTAATGTCTGTGTCTCTAGGAGAGGCGGGGGACCGGGCATATTAGGCTCAGCTATAGAAATTGGATCTCAGGAGATCTTCAAAGTCTGAATGCGGCAACTAATTTTGGACAGATTTGGAAGTTGCACTACTGGGAAGGATCAGATTTCTCATTAATGCAGATGTATCTGTCACCAGCATGGCAGGCAGCTGCCTTCTCTCCCCAAAGCTAGCATGACTTTTATGTAAGCAAAAGTGACGTGAGTTTTGATAACACAACTCTCAAGAGTTTCACTCAAATTACATGAATATGCAGGGAATTAGCTGTTGATTTCTACTCTCCACCACTGGTCTTCCTTCCCCTGGTCCACCCCACTTCTTTCCATAACATTTATCTTTCCCCACTTGTTGTAAATTTTTCACATATTGTGTTTAATTTTTCCTGTTTTATCTTTCATTGTGATAAGATAAATTCCACAAGAACAAGGGTCTTGGTTTTGACCACTGATGCACCCAAAGCATTTAGATTTCTGCCTCCTCAGCAAAATTTCAGTGAAACCATGAATTCTTTAAACTCAAACTTCAAAAATAAGATTCTTTCCTTTGTACCAAGTGCCATTTCTCTTATTGAAATGTTTTTGTATGCGATATAGAAACCTGAACCACGGTGCAGTGATAAGGGCTTCAGCAAATTTTAATTCTATTTCACAGCAAATTTTGTTGTCTCTGGCACAGCTAAATGTATCTGGTTTCTGCACTTGTCTGAAACAGATGTCTGCATTATTTAATCTTGGGTAATCACAGTGGTGAAGCTGTGGGAAATAATGTCTCATTGCTGAAGATGATACATAAATCCTTCCCTTTGGCTACGGGAATCCTTCCTTTCATAAACTGTGCTCTGTACCAGAGGCAGTGAAATTTACCAACAAAGTTGATGAATGTTACAATCAACCAAAGTAATTTGCTTCTAATTCTTTGTGGAATTTACTTAACTAAATACAAACTTATAGACTGGGTATCACTATGTCATTTAATAGAGATTGTTGTGCCTGAGGCTTGAACATCTAAGAGGAAATAAAACCTCAGTGAGCTATCACCTCGCCCACTTTGAGAAGACAGCACCCTGCCCCTGGCAGGACACCTAGCTGTGCGTGAGAGGTGAACCAGAATAGATGACAGTGTTGTACAATATCATGGCTTTTTATTTTTACTGACTGGAAAATTAGAGGGCTAAGGGATGCAGGAAGAAATTCAGAGGGCTTATCGGGCACGCTGATGGCAGCTCATGCAGGTACAGCTTTAGATTTTGTCCCATCAGGTGGAAAAAAGCACCAGGCAGAAAATCCGAGACCACGGCGGTCCATGGACACAGCTGGCCTTCACCCTGGCATTGCCCTCTTCCTTTCCTCTCCCTTCACCCTCTCTCTTCCTCCTTCCCTTTTGCAGGTGTTCTGTTTCCAGGTTTCCTATCTAGAATTTTGGTGCAGGGCAGCAGGGTAGTAATAGGTATGTGCCTACCATGCATGAGTCACCCGATTTGATTCCCAGTTCGAGATACACACGTGCATGTATGCATGTACACACACTTGTGCACACACACTGAAGTTTTCTAGACTGTATGAGCAATGCATATCACAGCCAAATACTGTAGCAATTAAGAACAACTGTTGGTTGGATAAAAAATAATCACAAATAGATCTATTCATTCACTCCCTGTCTTGATTGTAGACTCATCAAGATTTATCACAAATTTGGAGGAAATGTGATTTGTGGGCTACATCAGAAAGCTAAGGGACATTCAGAGTGATTTTCTGGCCATTGAATGTCCTCCCACAACCTGGAAGTCACCTCTGAATTACTTACAGCATCCCCACAATATAAAGTGAAAAGTGTCACATGGTATTGTCTAGGGGCACAGACAAGGACAGAGCCTGTAGGTTTTCAGGAGAGGGGCGATGCTTTGGAATATTTTTAGTCTTTGATTGGTTGAAGCCAGAGATGAGAACACATGCACGGGGGGCATCATCTGGCAGTCACATTGATGGCACTGAGACTAGCATCTCCAAAGTTACTTCTGAGCCAAGAGAACATGTCATTACCTGCCAATCTCTGTAACCTAGCCGATCACTTTTCAGGACATGTCTACAGTGAGCAAAATCACCGATCACTTTTAAAAAATAGCTGGCACTTTTTAATGACAGTACATATTTAGAATTAGTATTTTCCCTTAGAAGTCTTTCTTACAGGTGTCTAGACCACCATTGTTCCCATTGAAACGTCAGTGTTCAATATGAACCTACGGCATAGTCAGTGACTGATTCTGCATGAAAATTCCTGAACAAAATCCAGTCGATCCAAACCTCTTTTTATTTGAAGCTCCTTTGTGTATTCCTTCAGAAGTGAACTGCACAGTACTATTCTTGTGTTTATTGTAGGTCTTAGTTCACAACTGCCTTTCCATTCTTGCAAGATTAGATCATGTTACAGAGCCAAGTATAGGCCGGGTAACAGCATGTTCACATGAACTGAGATATGCAAAAATAATTTCTTCTTTCCAAGTTGTGTTCATTTTCTAGGTCAAGGAGCACCAAGGGAATTTAACAAGATATGCACTTGCTTCCTGGACAGCAACGATCACATAACCAGATGCTTAAACTTTTACCTAATTTGCACATTCATAGTCACACATTATTTTATTAATAATAATAAGAAGAAGTTAGGGATTTTGTTCCACATTTCTCATTTGCAAAGATCACAATATTAAAGCTAAACAATCTAAACCTATGATGGAGCTTCCACTGAGCATGGGGCTTGATTGTTCATTTGGTCCTTTTTAAAACAGGCAAAAGGAGATTAAACAGACTCACAAGATTTCATATAGGCAGACCTAAGTGGTAGAAAGGAACCTTAGAATGGACCAACTCTGTACATACCTCCCATATTTGATGAATGAGCCTGACAGAGATTATGATAGTCATGGCTAATTCTAGTGCCATCTCCACTCCCATACTAAGCCTAACCCAAATTACTTTGTCTTTTGGTCTGACTATATATTTCAGGCTGGCCTTGAGCTCACCATGTAGCCCAGGCTGGACTCAAACTTGTGGCAATCAATCCTCCTGCTTCAGCTTTCTGAGTGGTGGGATCTGAGGCGTGCATCACTACGCCTGGCTTCATGCTGCTTTCTTTTTAGTTATGAACTGAGGGTGTCAATATTCAGATGGGCTGGGCCCTTATGTATGTTATTTTGGATGTGCTTATTTTCAATTAACCTGAAACCAGTATCGTTCCCTTAGACTGACCGTCGGCACAACCAAGTTTTAGAGTAGTCTTTCTTGGAACAAATTGTTTTGCTCTACCCCTTGTCCTTCTCATGGGGCAGCATCAAAATCCTGTGCCAGCCCTGTGAAAGCCCTTCATCCAGGGTGGATTCACAGTCAGCAAGTGGGGCAGGCAGGATCGCGGGTTTGGAGTGCGGTAGATAGGAGCTTGTATTCTCCTCTGGCTTTGACTCGGTGTCTTGATCAGATTTAACCTCTGTGAAAGTCAGTTTTCTCTTTTTTAGCTTGAGATTATTAATATCTACACTTTAGAACTTTCAGAGATTAAATTACAGACCTAAATGAGATAGACCCTACAGTTATATATAGTGAGCGCTCAAGGTTTTCTCATTTGGAGAATGTGCTCACATCATCTGTTTTTTTTTTTTTTTTTTTTCTTAAGATGGGGTCTGACCAGGTTACCCAGGCAGGCCTGGAACTTGAGATTTTCCTGCCTCAGCCTCCCAGGGACGTGCCACTCTGGCCAGCTGTGGGCACATGTTTGCTAAGAGACCTGTGGAGTACAACAGTCTCCACTCCTTGAAACCTTCCTTGTGGGACACGGGGTTGAGACCTCGGATTCTCTCTCCCGTGCTCTCCTGAGAGCCCGCATTCCCTGAAATGGCAGGATGGAAGGCTGCATTTGAGCCATCTACAAACAGCGCCTGTACCCCTACTCCCACCCCCACCCCTGCAGCAGGACAGGGCTGCACCCTGGGGTTGCGTTGCTTCTGAAAGAGATCCCTTTTGCAATCCAGGCCATGTGAGTCTGCCTGCTAACTTCTGTTGGTTTTCAAATGATCCAAAAAAGCTGGCGAAAATAAACACCCAGCTCTTTACTTTTTGGCAAAAGACATCATATACGTTTTCTCCCTGGTGAGACCGTTTAGGATTTTGACTTAGTGCCACCACCACGCCCTTCCAGCGAGCCTTACTGGAGCTTGGAACCCGGAAGGCATCACCTTCACCCAGATGCCTGGAAGCCCAGGGAGGAGGCAAAGGTCAAGCGCAGGAAGCCGGCGCCCCCAGAGCCCGCCTGTTCCGTGCACAGGAAGCCCATGCATCACCCAGTTCTCGTTCACTGCCTGGCATCAGCCACACTAACTGCTCCCCACTGAGTGTAAGCACTGCAGGTTTCTGCACACCCTGTTTATCTGGGTGAATGGGATTTCCCTCTGTTCCCAGTGTGCCGAGTGTTTTTGTTAGAAATAAAGGAAGATTTTTATTTATTTTTGTATCTCCTGATCCAATTGTGGCCATGTTTCTCCTTCGACTTGATAATGTAGTAAATACCATTACTTGGTGTCCTGATAGTCTTCATCCATCCCGGACATCTCTAGTATCTTTCTCTGGTTTTTATATCGATCCCCTGAAAAGCTTGTCAAATGATGAATATTTGCCAGCTTGCCAAATAATAAGCAGAGATGATTTTCCTTTGAGAAGTTTATGTGTTTGTAAGGCTGGGGCAGGAGAGGGACCCCTGGGCTCCATTAGTGAGTTTAAGGTCAACTGGAATTACATAGTGAGACCTTGTCTCAAAAAACAAATATCATTACAAAATAAACAGGAAGAAGTAAATTAAAACTATAACAAGAAAAAAAAAAAACGTGTGAAGTTGAAATGATTTCCTCCTAACTGTTCGGTTGAATTTACTTGTAAGTCAATATGAATAAATTTTCTGGTAAATGTCTATAAAATCTTTAGTCAGAAAATAAGCAATAGCAGTGTTTGCTGATTTTTCCCAAACCTTGTCATCCTTCTTATCTTAGTAATATATCATTTCTACCAGAAAATGAGGATACTAGGATATAGAATTATTTTATTTCCATACAGGCATAATTTAGATATGTAATAGCTATTTGTATAAGTAATTGTTAAGTCTGAGAAGAATCCCGTACATAACTGTTCAGTACAAATTAATGTTTCCAAACTAATAACAAGGCCTTATTACTAACCGGGTTGGCCTATGACCACTGAAAAGTGGGAACAAGAGAAGATCTAGTGAGGGAAACCGAGGCCCTCTCATCAAATAGACGGGGTTCTCCCTGGCTTTCTCCCTGCAGGCTCCAGATGCTGTGATGGGCCAGGTCACCTCTGTGTGCCTGCACCTCGGGCCTGCTCAGATGTACTGTCCTAGATGGTGGCTCTTCGCTTCTGCTACGCCTCAGATTTGCCTCATTTTCCCCAAGCCGCTGAGCTAAAGACCACACCTCCCTCCCCCTCATGCCACGGCAGGCCGCCACCAAATCCCCTTGCTCGCCCCTTAATGTCCCTCAGATCTTACTTCCAAACTTGTGATTTTTGCCTTAATTCAGGATTTCATCGCGTCCTTGGCCTTCCTATTGCAATCCTCCTATTTATAAAATCCTTGTCTTGTTGTTATTATAAGTAGAGTTTGGAATCAACTCTGAAAAAAGTAGTAGAGTTTGATAAAAATTTCAAATATTATCACTTTGTTTCCTGTGGCCTTCGGGTGAAAAATCTCTTTATGGGGTGACACAGCTCTGTCCCGCTATGAAATGCAGATCTATCTTCTAGCAACTGTGATTGACCTCCAGGGACACTGTAGACTCTGCTCATCTGTTTTTCTGTCCATGCACATGTCTTTTCCTGTGCTTCACACACCACAGGATGCAGGTAGTAATTTTAAACTGACAGATAAAAATAGAAAACTGATGCAAATTAATTTTCATATTAGGAAACCCAAGCACCTTCTTGATTTCTCGTTTTTTTTGTTATCTAGGTAACTAAAGTACTATTTCATAGAATTTTCATGTAGGTTAAAGGTCATGAAAAACAGCAAAAAAAGAGAAATGAGAGCTTTCCTCTCAGCACTAAAGCTAGAAGCTTACTTTGTGACAACACTGGTCTTTGGACAATAGGCCAGGGTCCCTAAAAAGGAGGTTAAAAAAAAAGACTGAACCATCCATTCGGTGCAGTGGGAAAGAATGTAACAGAATAAAATTGTGGCATGCACGGGCACCAAGATAATGATGGGAAAGAACTTTGAGGACTGGGGCTGGGGATTTAGGTCTGAGGCATAAGCACCTGCCTTGCAAGCAGGCAGTCGTGAGTTCGATCCCTGGTACCGGTAAAAAGGAAAAAGACAAAAAAAAAAAAGAACTTTGAGGACCTCCAAAGGACCATGACACAACTTAGAGGCTCCATCAATATGCAAATATGAGTGAAGAAATTAAGAAAAAGAAAGCATTTTCTAGCCATGTAAGTTAAGACCTGTATAGTGTCCTTATGGGCATGTTCTTGTGATAAAGGTGCAGGCCATACGTTGGTGAGGGAACCCACCGATGGACAGAAAGAAGAAGTGAGTTCTAATAAAGTCAAGAATCAAGTGATGTGTCACATGAGAAAGTGGTGTAGAACAAATGGAAGCAAGAAAGAAAAGAGATGCATTGATGGAGGTGTGAGTTTCCTAAGCTGGGCATTACTAAGACTCTGTAAGATACAATTTTTAGTAAAGAGGAGGGCATGCGATTTAGATTGCTGTGAACTCAAGTTAATGTAGAAGGCGAAAAAATAGAAACAGCTTGTACAGACTACTTGGAGAAGTGTTTCTGTGTAAAGCATCTTAAAAGATTGTAAGGTGGATTCAGGGTTATATAAATAAAAGAAAAAAATTTATACTGAAGGAAATGACCACTCACAGTTATGAAGAGGAAGGCATGGTAGAGGGCTTTGAAGATGACAAAGGTGGCATCATTCATGGAGTAAAACTCTAAGCCAGGCGAGGTGATACAACGTGCAGCACAAAGGTTGAAGCCAACCTCAGTGCTAGCTCAGGTGGAAGATGGTAAATGAGCGGGACTTTGGAAATGCCCACTGATGGCTGTTTTGTTTGACCTTAGGGGTCATCTGAGGGGTGGTGTGAGGGAAGAAGGGACAAGGAAGCCCGCTGGGCATGTGGCTTTCAGGGTATTGTGGGGGAAGATTAGGAATTACTGGCCCAGCTAACATGATAAACATGGCATCTGTCAGCCAGGAAATTGAAAATGATGCATCTCAGGCAGCTACAAGACTTGGCATCTTTTCAAACAAATCATTTTATATTATTTTAAGGCAAAATTTATGTTATGGGATGGAGGAAACAAGGGTTCTAATTTGGATAAGTAAAAGAAAAAACTGGACACCTTATTGGCAATACGTCTTTCACACTGTCTGCAGGATTCTTCTCTGACCCCTGTTGATCAGAAGGGGACTTTTGGTCCATCTTTCTCACCACCCTAGTGACCTCTTCCAGGGAAGCCATTTATTGGCTCTGATCCATTGACTGGGTTCATGTAATGACATCTCAAACAGAAGGTCTTACCCTTGATGAATTGAAATCTCTCCCACTCATTCCTAGAAATACTTAAAAAAAAAAAAACAGGGCCTACTTAAAAAATATGAAATGAAAATAACTGATTTAATCTGAGCCTGTGTTCTCCTTTTTTTGTAGTTATACACAAATGGAACAGAAAAAAATATATATATGTACTTTTTGACATTTGATTTATTTCAATTTGGGGAGCTACTGTGCAGAGTAAACCACGTTGGCCTGGAGATTCACAAAGCAACTTCCTTGGGGTTATGGGGCCAGCCCAAGGCCAGGGACAGCTGAAAGGAGCCTAAGGCTCGATGAAGACAGAATAAAACCACTTTACATCAAGGGACTCAAAAAGACATTCTTCTCTACTAGCATTAAATTTCTCTGTTGTGTGGTTTTAATTATTTTAGCTAGTTATATTGTATAAGTTCTACTTAACTGTTTTGTAACAGATTCTATAGAATGTCAAAATCATAATTCTTCTTTTGCAATACTAAAAATGCCTTGAGTATGCATTTGTTGAGTAAATGGGAATATTTGAAATAATTTGAAAATACTGACACAATAAATATGCAGACATTTAAAATAGATATTTTATCTCTACACTTTCCCTGGATTATGTTTCCAAAAGCCAGATGACTGGATTTATAATTTAAAATAATAAAATTCGATGATATGATTAGAAGGTAACAATGTGATGTTTCAAAGAAAGCACACAGAAAAAGTTACGAGTAAGCGGTTTTAGAATGGACAGAAAAGAGTGCGCTTGGTGAGCTGTCCACGGCTGGGACTTCCCAACACCACTGTGCTAATGGAGAACATCGGAATGAATGTGTGTTAGACACTTAGACACGAAGGTCCCACCAGGCAGTGTTTCTAACGTGGGAAAGCAGGCAAGCGTTTCCCTTGTGCTCTCCACGACACTCCGAGTCTCACCTGCTCGCACAGAAAAATTTGTAAAAACACAAAGGAAAGTAACTTGGAGAAATGCGTACATTCAAACTGAACTCTGAGGTAATGAATGCAAGAGGAGGAGACAGCTATTGGAAATGTGATAGATATTGATTCCACAATTAATAACAGGGATTTCTCTTGAATGGAAATAGAAATTTTTAAAATTTTTATATTACATTATTTTGGTATTGGGGACTGAACTCAGTCTCGCGGTACTGGGGAAATATAATTTAATCAAACATTTATCAATAGAAACTTTAAAAGTAGCTTTCTTGTATTAAAATGTTCTCTTCTAGGGTCTTTTCTGGCTACATTTTTGTGTTTTTCTGAGGCCCATGGTGACAGTCTCCAGTGCAGGTATACATGTCCCTGCATTATGTGAGCCAACTTTGGTGTTTCTTAGGAGTTACTTTTTTCGCTAAAAACAGGGATTTTGCCTGTGTTCTGTCATTGTACTGAAGGCCTGAAAGATACATTAAAAAAGGAATCTGTGTGCAAATTGATTCTTCAATGTCCAAGCAGCCCTGGCTCTGCCTTGGATTCTGCATATATTAACATCAAATGGTCACACCTGCCTCCCAGGGTGTGTGAAATTTGGAAAGTCAGTATGATATTGCTCAGTGCCTAGAAATCCACCAGACAATCCACAGAACACAAATAATGAGCCCTGTCAAAAGCGTTTTGTCGATTTTTCTTGCTTTTCAAAATAGGCATCTAGATTCAGGATGCAGGTCCGGACCCCTACCAAGGTTAAGCTCATTAGCCCCAGTGGCCTGCGCTCAGTGCTGAACATAAAAACTGTGTCTGACTCACACTTTCCCAAAGAGGAGACTGCTTCAATGATGAAACAAATTAAACAGATATCGCTGCGGAGCAGCTTGCAGGGTGAAAGCTTTAGTTTGGTTCTATAGAACACATTTATGATGTCTTATTGAGGTGGAATATAAGGTTATGGCACAGATGTGCAAATTAAATTCAAAAGGAGACTCTAGGTGTAAGACGGTTGTCTTGAACTGGGCCACTGAATCATGTACAGGATTCAAATACAGTCTGAAAGGGAAAGCAGTCAAGTGTTTGGAATATGCTTGCAGTAAGAAAGCCGAAGAGAATTTGATCCACTTAGTATAAATGAAATGAGGCTGAGGAGTTCACATATGCCTTGGAGCAAAATAATCAAAGCATGTTTTATAGTAATGACAAAATAAGCTGACATGGGTAAAGCAGCAGGGACAATTGTCCCACTAATGATTGTTTTGTGTCTTTTATACAAAGATTACTTTTCTTTCTCAATCAAGTCTCCACTCCAGTCTAAAGATGACTGGCCTTCTTCAGGTCACACGTAGCAAACTGAGCTTCAATCAGCGAACTTTTCCAGTCTGGAAGACCATGTATCACTAATCCATGGATTCTCGTTCCATAACTTAAAAACTTTTGTTCACTTTCCCATTCTCTCCATCACACTCACTTTGCAGTGATGTGTTCCCTTCTTGTGTACATTTCTTTTGCTCTGTTTGTTCCCTGCCCAGCTGGGTCTCTGACTGACCGGCCTCTGATGGGCTATTGCGGGAATCACAGACTTGTCCATGTTTAATAATGTCTACTTTTGTCTAACTAATAATATTTATTCTTCCTGACTTACTTTGATTTGCATTTTTATAAATAAGAGAAAGTATAAAAGTAATAATTGGCTTGTTGAAACCACATCGGTCCTTTGGAAATACTAGGTAAACATAGGGATTTTTAAATGTGTTTTCTCATCAGTATTCAGGCCATTATTCCTAGCACAGGCAGGACACAAAATGCATTTGTGGGAACGCTTTGCTCTTGCCCGCATCTAGTGTTTGCCTTTTGCCTGTCCACATCGTTTTCATTCTTGTCCAAGCCTCGCAGAGCTCTGTGTGTGTGTGTTCTGCTTTCTCAAGCATGGGCCTAGCGTCTTTCTAGGACCCCTCTAGGTGGTGACTGGCTGTGTAGTGGCCGTGTACAAACGCAGAACTTGATCAAAAAGAGAGAACATAGTTTTACTTTTGAAAGGCAACGCTGGAAATCCTATTTCCCCCCCTAACGTTCTTTGCAAGGCAAGTTTGCTCTCAAGGGCAAATTAGAGGCAAGAAAGGAGGAGATAAAAAAGAAGGACATTCACTGTGTGAAAAATTCACAACTCTGAAATGAATTTTTTTGTGTATGACATCATGTGTTGTGTACCTGACTCTGATTACTTGGGAGATCTTATTTCATTTTTTTTGTGTAGGTCTTTATTTCCAAAATCTACTTCTCTTTCAGTAGCCATTGCATGTTAAATGTTTCTTGAAAAAAATGTGCTACAGAGATAATTTTTGTACTTTCCATGTATTGAATATTTATTGAATTTATCGTGTGGTAATCAGTGTGCTGTACTTGGAGGGAATGAAGAAAGAGGAGAGACGTAAAATCTGAACAGCATAGATATCTGAATGTTCTAAAGGAAATCAAACACAGTATTTTCTAAGTCTACAGCATGGTCAAGGTAGGAACCAGGAGTCAGAGGATATTATTGATATAAAATGCTTTATAATTTCTTTAGTGGCCACTTGGGAATAATTGATTTTCACAGCACAAGTAAATAACATATCAATTTTGGTATCAAGCCACTTAGTATAGTTTTGTTCAAACAAAATAATATAGAATTTTATAATTTGTAACTAAAAGATTGCTTCCTGTATTTAAAAAAACAATACTTAGGAAATGATTAGGGTGCAGCAAAATAATAAATGTGTATGAGACTTTCAGTGAAAGTAAATTACGTTTTGACAGAAATTAAAATATATGATAAATATCCATCTTTGCTCATCAAATGTCACAAACACGAGAAAAAGTGTAAAATATGTATATACAGTTAACATAAAATCTACTTAGGTTCCCGAACACATTTTCATAACACACTAGGCCCTAAAGCATGAGAAAACGTGCACCGCAGGAGAAGCGAGCTCTGACTTGAAGTGCAGGGGAAAGCCTTACCTAAGAGAAGCAACTTGACCGTCCGGGCGTCTCGCTCGGCATCTTCCTGGAGCTTTTTCTCCAGCTCTCTGGACCTTTTGGCCGACTCCTTGCTTTCTGAGCTAATTCCGCTTCCCATCTTGTCAGGTTCTGGTCGTCAGCTTCTCTGCTCACACTTGTCCAGTGCAGGACACAGCTCTGGTTTGGACACAGTTCCAAGCAGACCAGCGATGCAGCCCACAGCGCTGCTCCGTGCCCTCCAGGACCTGCTTTGACTGAGGCTGTCACCTGAGCGAGGAGCAAGAGCAAGGCTGAAGAGGAAACTCATTATGCTTTCAAATTAAATGGTGGCTGCTTCAAACATGGCTTATCTGCCCTAAAGGCAGCAGGATAGTCCTAGCAGCCATCCAACCTGCCTGGTAGGGTGAGCTGCCACAAGCAACTCCAAACAGACCAGTAGCCCATCTTTGCTAGTGAGATTAAAGTTAGTATTACCAACTGAAAATATTTGTGTCTCATCTTCAGCTATGTGGCTGCTGAGCTCCTTCTCACCACTCTCCTGTCACAGCCGTATTCATAGTTTGCTCACCTTTGATGGTCAATTTACACTTAGAGGATGGAGAATCATGGGGAAACTTCACACACAGTGAACTGGAAAGCAGCTTTCTAAAAAGTATAGTTCTTGTATTTATACATGTTCTTATACCCTAATACAGTTTTTGTATTTATACATGTTATGTTGCCACAAACATAGAGTCCAAAGCACAGTTCTCTTAAATTATTGACTTTAGTCTTATAGGTCCATCTCTAGAAATTGAGTTTTTAGTGCCCATGAGGAAGTCAGTCCGTCAGCACTGATTGGGGGCCACCTGGGTGTAGACATGGGCCTGTGTCCACCTCAGACAGCATGGAAGCTCTCTAGGGTCATCAAAAAACATCTGCTGTGCAGAGGGATGTGTGTTGATGTGGAACCAAGGGGACCCAGCGTTCTCAGGAACAGCAGTTTAGTTCTTCCTAAAAAATAGTGATGGTAAGTACACCCCACAGTGAGTACACCCGACAGTGAGTACATTTGATGGTCAGTACACATATGTTCCAACCCTCTGACCAGCCAACAGATAAGATGCACTCCTTGGAAATCTGCAGGGTTCTGGGCTGAGATATTATGGCACAATGTTTGATTTCTCAAAGCATGAAGTGCTGAATAGGTAGGCAACCCATATTTTCCTCTTAAACACAGTTGTTTGCCTATGGAGGAAGGTGTCTTCCTCCTATATTTTAGGATTTACGAGTGACAGCCAGACAGTGCTAGAATATAGTCAGTGCATCAGCCTGTCAGGGCTACTTGTGTGGCTCAGGTACAAAGTCAGAACAGGTGGGGTTTTTGAATGTTTCTACAACAAGGAAGCAGGCTGCCAGGTTAAACACGTGGGTCTGCTTTGTTTACTTTTAGCCAGTGAAACTGTTGGGCTGAAGATACATAAACATAGTCAAAGCATCATAGATTTTATTTCTTCAGAGCCATATTATAATAGTATAAAAATTTGAAAAGGTACATATGCAAAGATCTGTGTAAATCAGGGCACAGCTTTTACAATGCAAAGGTCCTGCCCTGAGAGATCAGCTCACACTGCCTGCTCACTCCTGGAGACAGAGCCCGCTCTGCAGCGACCCTGAGCCTATTAAATCACATTTTGTGCATTGGTTTTCTGTAGAAATTGAATCTGCACAGGACCATGAGTGCTTGGGGTTCTTGCTTGAGCCATAGCAACTACGAGCTGAAAATATGCATTGCGTGATTTGCATTCAAGGGTAAATGTACTGCACAGTCTAGGCTGGGACGCGCCCCGACTTTGGCACAGTGAGGGCTTACTAAGGCTTCCCGACTCAACCGCCAGCTGCAATGCAAGGACTCTCAGGAGGAGGAGGTGGTAGTGTGTGCGCTGTGTACAAGAGGGGCTCATGGGTTTCCCTGCAGCCCAGCAGCTTCACTGGACTTTTGAGACTGTGATGCTATTTTGCTATGAGTGACTAAAAGATTCCTGGCGTAGAATTCCAGGTTGTGTCTGTGGTGGGGTAGTGCGGGGTGGGGGGCGTGCTAGGAGGAGGAGAAGGCTGCTTCCAGCCGTACCCTCTCCCCAGAGGCCTGGGACGCAGCATCCCTAGTGCGCTGGGGCTGTTAGCACAGTCAGTGTTCATCTCCCTTCACTTAGGAATGCAGATTTTCTGAAACTCAAGATGTGGTGAAAATCTAAATAGCAAATCCACCGGCAAGGGGCAGCGCCTGGCTAGCTCCAGTATCCACGGCCTCTGGGACGGGACATGCCAAAGGAAATGTTAAAAAGTGACTTCTTGCTGACAGCACAATAAAGACCCGGAGCCACTTCTTCCTTGTCCTCTGTTGGTGTCACACCTGGTCTGTCTCAGTGCACTCTCAGTTTCAGAAGCAGTCAATGGAGAAGCTCAGGGCTAGCCTCAGTCTCATTACAAACAGCGCTGCCATTCAGGCCTGCGAGCTTACTTCTGTTCTCTCTAAAAGAGTAGCAGCGGGCTTGCTTTCAGGGGTTCAACCTGTGGCACAGTGAGGGCGCCCTGAACCTGCTATCAGTGAAAGGAAAGGAAGTCAGATGTGAGGACCAGAACAGGTTTGATCTTAAATTCACAAAACTTAAGAAGGTCTCCAAAATGCCACCCTAGTAGGGTTGTACACACTGATCACTAAGACAGATCACTCTGTAGACACACAGGTGCACATGCATGCCCACACACATACATTACAAGACAGAATATATTGGAAGGCTGTAGCCTTTTAGAAGAATCATTGAAGATCACTTTTGGCTAATATCACTGCATCAACCTAAATGGTGACACCATCCTTTGATAGGGATCTATGCAAGGGAGAAAGCTGACTTAAGACTCAGTAGTTGAATGCAGAGAACAAGCTTGTAAGATCTAAAATTCACGGAAGTACTGAAAACCTGGGGCACATGAATCCTTTCCATCTTGCTGTTTTGGGGAGGGTCACCATGGAGTCTTGGAAGAGACATTAGGTTATGAAAAGCTTGAGTAATCCTTCTCTCGTGTTTCCAGTTCAACACAAGACAGAGCTGGCCTGCTTTAACCAGGGCTCCAGCCCATGTTCCCAGAGAGGTCACTCATCAACATTAACCCTTGGGTGTCCACAGCCGGCAGGCTGGCCTCCCTGGGGATGGTACTCCCAGCTAGCTCCAGTGAGTGGCTTTGGGGGCTCAGCTCCTGCTGGAAAGGCCCAAGACGGGCTGTCATCTCTGCTAGTCCCTCTCTGGTTTCCATACTCTGTAAGATGTGTTGATTTCAGGCACTGTGTCCCTCAGTGGTTTGAGTCCTGGCTGCCTTAGCAATGACCTTTATCCTCGCATGGTCCCATGGTGCTGGTGGCAAAGCATCCTCCTCTGCTAATGGTACCCAAATGTGCAATCTAGGAGCTGGAGCATGGTGCTCCCTCCAGAGGGCTCGTGCCTTTGGGGGTTTCTCAGCGCGCTCCTGGGCCCCGAGGGAAGAAGGCAACACTTGCTGTTCCGAGCTCGCCCGTTCAGATGGTGCCTTCAGTTTCCAAGCCCAGCAGCAAGCAGGTTCTTACAGTAAGAGGTGCTGTGTGTGTGTACTTTTACTCTTTGCAGTGGATTTCTACCTTCACTTGGTCTGTAACTCTTCTTTATGGACCAGGACACGACTATGCATAATGATTATTAAATGGTTTTCTAGGCTGCTTTTTCCTAGCTCAGATGTTTTTGCAGCCTCTTTAACATTCACCTCACACAGTGCCTCTTTTATCTTTCTCCTCGGTCACTTCAGGTCTGATTATTGCAACAGGCTCCTCACTAAGTTTCTAGGCTCTGCCCTGCCCCCGGTCGCGTGGCAATTCACCTGAATTCCCTCAAATTTGGCCTGTCCTCTTCCTCTTTTCTTGCTGAGAACATGAGCGGGTCCCCTTGCTTAGTTTTGCCCTCTGCCTACTCCTGTTGTCACCCACATAGCGGTTTAGATAGCACACCCAACTGTCAAACACAGCCCCCAGGACGTTGCATAGCTCCTTTTCTTTTTAGGTAGGCGTTTATCTCTTTTCTAATGAGGTCTCCCCTCATGGTTTTCTTTCATGCTTTCTTCCTTCACTAAGACTATCTTTCTTCTCCACAGATGACTTGCCCAACAGTACCCATTTTTCAAGACAGAGCTACATATGAGTACCTGCTCCCAACTGAGGGTCTGGATCTTTACTTCTCAAGTTTCTGAGAGGCATCTGGGTGTGGGGCATGTATTGTTCATTATGTAGCCATAAGCTTCGCTCTGACCACCTCTGCGAGTTCTTTTCCTCCTTCTACAAACTCTAGGCTGATGGGACATAGAAGAAAATCTTGTTTATTGAATGATGGGTGGTCAGTATGGTATCAAACAACTCTCCGCTTCTTCCTGGAAATACGTTGTAAATGATGGTAAGAATGAAATATTCAGACTGTAACATTGCGAGAGTTTATTTACCCAATAGTTAATCTCCTATGTTCCAGACATAGTAGAGTCAACAGTAAATAGAAAGTGTGGTATTTGACCACTTAGAGCTGAATGTCTAGCATATTTATGTGTGGAATGGGGATCTCATATTTATGAAAAACAAAGTGAATATGTAGAGTATGCAGAAATATAGATGATGACAAGTACCAAGAAAGAATAACCAGAGAATCAAGACAAGCAAATAAAGGTGAACTTAGTGAGGGATTAAAGCATGACTGTGTGTGTGTGTGTGTGTGTGTGTGTGTGTGTGTGTGTCTGTCTGGGGAATGATTCCAGAGCCTTTGCCCTGAGCTACATTCCCAGCCTTTATTTATTGAAGTGTGTATTTATTTATTTATTCAGTGACAGGATCTTGCTAAATTGTTAAATACCCAGGCTAGGCTAGAAATCTTGATGCCTCTGCCTCAGTCTCCTAGAGCACTGGGATTATGAGCTGTTGCCTCCATTCTCAGCTGAGGGTTAGGGTTTTATGTGACATGTCCAGGGGAGACCTCCATGAAGAGGTAATTGGATTACAGGAGGTTCTCCACAAATCAACTTCATTCTGAAAAATGCTTGTAAAAATGCACACAGAGAGCAGTGCACAGGCGGGGTGAGGGGACATGATTCTGACGGTGGGGTTACATACGGTTTCAGCAGGGAACTTGGCGAATGCCATGAGCGAGCCACAGCTGAGTCTTTGGTTTACACTGCAGTGGGGCAAGGAGTCTGGATGAGACACTGAGCACGCGTGCATGGGGAGAGCTGTTATTTGGAGGAAGGGGACCCTCATGACTGAGGGTAGTTTCTGAACAAGGACCGAGCTGTGCTCTGGTAACCCAGGGGATCATTTCTCCCTCAGATGGGGGACTCTGAGTGAGGGCCCTGGCCTTTCCTCACAACCCACCCCTGGCACGCAGAGCACCTAGGCCTTGGTGGTCACTACCTCTGCTCAAAACCTGGGTCCCATTACCCTTGTTCCTCTGAGAAACTTACAAGAAGACACTTCATGAAGTAAACACCTTTCTGTGTCACCGTTGCTGAACTTGAAACAGTGGTTGCTATTCATCTTTTCCTTCTTTCATATGAATTCTAGGTTTCACTCACCTGGCAGTGCTTTTAATTGGTCCTCTCCAAGTTTCGCCAGGACTGAAAGGTTACCTGGGTTGGAAAGTGTTAACTTTTAAATGGTCACAATATGAAAGCTCTCACTCTACAATCAGGAATGAGATAAGAATGTCCATTATCACCACTTCTATTCAACATAGTTTTGGAAACATCAACCAGAGAAGACTGGGACAGTTCCAGACAAACCAAACAAGTTTTAGGATGGTGGGGATTAATAGAGATATGGGACTTTTTGTGCTGAAACTGGGAAGTGTCATGGGAAACTGGGATGACCCAATAATGTTACGAACACTCACACTTGTATTATCTTGGCTCATCTGAGGAGGTGATGAAGGCTCCCACAAGTGTGAGATCTTACACCCCACTTCTGACACCCTTCTCAGGCTATTGCTGCTGGCCTTGCTGTATGCACATAAAGCTGAGTAGGAAGCATCAGTAATGAGCCCCAGCTCTTGTGTAACTGCTACCTAGAACAAGATCCCACTGCAGCAAGGAACTGACCTCTGGCTGGCTTGGTCCTACATTGTTTGAGTATCCAGAGTGCCTTCCTCTCCTTCTTAGACAATCAGTGCTTCTCCAGGGCTTTCATCCTGTAAGAAAGCCATAGAACCTAAGTTCTTCATTTAAAGGAGGTCCAGCCCAGGACAGAAGGGTCCCCCAAAGAACTTTCCTTTTGTGATCTCATTGGGCTGTGGACCAGGAGTGCCCCATTCTGAGGTTAGAGGATCAGGTGGCCAGGACTGCATGAAATGTGACCTTACGTCACTGTGCTCTGTGGAGTCCTTACAAATGACTATAAATGTATCAACACTAACATCTTTATATAAACCCCCTTTGTCGCTCACTAAGGACCTCTAACATAGAAGTAGTCATGCCTGCTTCTGATGGCTGCGGTCCACTGCTCCTTCCTGGTCAGTGGTTCCTTCCCTTGCATTATATTCTCTTCACACAAAGGAACCTGAAGTAACAGAAGGATAAATCCACAGCTTGAGTCTCATTCAAGTGAGTCTGTATCCCATCCAGAGTCCAACCTGTAGTCCTGTACCATGCACCTGCTGGGAAGAGCTATCATCCCTGCTCCCATGACCTGTCCACCCCTAAGCCCACTACAGCCCTGGGCACCTCATCACAAAGGCCCAGCTGGCATCAACTGGCCACATGTTGTGCCTTTTGGTTCCTCCAAGCCTCTTCCATAGGAGGTGCTCATGGCCCGGTGTTAATGTTCAACCTCTCCTCCCTCCCAGTTATTCCACTGCCAGGTCCCAGCGCACCCAGACAATGTACCTGCACTTTCCTTTGTGGCTAAGAGCCTGCTCACAATTTCCGTGCAGGGAAGACAGTGGGGTGCACTTCTGCTGCTGCCCCTTCTGCTGGCCTACTGGCAGCTGTCTTCCCAAGTCCACCCAGGAGTAGAGAAATGGCACAGCGGTGGTCAGTTTTGGGTTTGCTCCCATAGAGCAAGCCAGCTGCCTGGGAACAAAACTTAGGCTTTCCCCTTCTTCATGCCCTGCTGGTCAGCTAAGGGAGAGGCACCCAGGACTGGGCCACTGAGTATGCAGCCCCTGTGAGGTTCCCACAAAGTGATGGATTCCTGTGAAGCCACCTGACCCTGAGCCTTGGGTACCCATTGCCTGATGGGTAGCTCTGGCCACAGAGCCACCTGATGTCCCGCGATGAGATGCTCCACTGCTGCCAACATTCAGCAGTGTGAGATATTTGTTCTCCAACAGTGAACATTTCCACTTAGGTGGCATGACTTTGCTTTGTGTGGCTCTGAGTCATAATTCTCCTGCCAGGGCCTTCCCTCCATTTCTCGAAGCATTTAGTTCTGCAGCAGAGAGCTCTAACAGAGTGGCTTGGCAGCTGGCAGGGACTTGCCCCATAGGCAATCTGTCAAGTTCTGGAGGCCCTTCTGTTTGTCACAGTGGAAAGGGGAGTTGCTACAGTTGCTTGTGTCATCTTCTGGGTATTCTGCAATGCCTGGGACAACTACCAGCCCCCCAGCACAGAAGTACCCCTCCCGCACCCGAGGTGCCGAGGCCTAGGACTCCCTGCTCCGGCCCCATGAGTCCACTGGACACACAGAGCTCTCATCTCAGCACAGCACAGCAGAGCTCTCATTTCAAAGAGAGAGTTCTGTCTCGTCCCTGGAGCCCTTTGGGGTCATATCATAACCCGCAGTGTCTCTGTGACTCAAAGAACTTTACAAGGTGTATGGTCCTCTTTTAGGAACTAGGTACAAGGGACAATAGTTTGTCCCTTATTTTAGACAGAAGCTCTGGATGTTTCAGACAATCGAATTTAGAAATTTCACTAATTTAATTTAACAATTTCACCAGTCAGGCAGGGCCCTGATCCTCTGAAGATTCCTGTTGTACCCATCAGTTGGAATGTGAGTGTCTTACCAGGGCTTCCTGATGTAACACTACTTCTTTATCACTTTATCCTGTTTACAGGTTGTCACTGATATAAGGAGCAATGTTCTATAAATGCTCTAAGGAATGGGAAATTACTGAAGGTCCCTTTGGGATAGCTATGGCAGAGTAAGAAAAAGTTAACCCAGACCGGGACAAGTCAGGAAATTTAGACAGTCATTTTTCCAACTTGACTGCCCATGAGTTCTGTTTAATAGGCCCGGTAGGAATCTATCAGAGTTACTTTCTCATTGTTGGAACACAACATTTGATTTACAACTCCAAGGAGAAGTTTATTTTGGCTAACAGTTTGTAGAGTTTTCAGTCTATAGTGGACTGGATCCAAGGCAGGATGACGCGGCAGAGGGCTTTGCAGAAGAGAAGCAGCTCATAGCATGGCCACTGGAAGCACAAAGAAGGGTCAAGGGAGGAGGACGGAGAGAGTAGTGGTCAATCTACCCAGTGACCACCTCCTCCCACCAGGCTCCACCTCCCATATCACATTTAGCTATAAACCCTCTAGTGGACTAATCCACCAATGAGGGTCCCACTCCCATGATCCAATCATCTCCCCAAATCCCTACCCATGAGGCCATGAGGCTTTGGGGGTTTTATAGCTCTACACTATAACAAAGTGACCGAATCAGCGGCCACACTCTGCACTTGATGCTGAGTTAATACTGCCATGGTAAAGGGTGCTCAGTGAGGCTTCCTGCTGAACATGAGTCCTGGCAGTCCCTGCTGATGGCCAGCTGAAATGAAATGGCAAGAAGGGGCCACCATCGCTGAAGGTTTTGTACTTAGCTGATAAGGACAGTTACCTCCTCTAAAGTACAGCACGGTTTGGTTTTGTTGGCTGTTGTATTTTTCAGTTTGGCTTGCTCTCTCCAAACTCCACAGATGCCTCAAATACAGGAACTCACTTTCTCCCTGCTCTGGATGCTCAGGGTCTGAGACAAACATCCTGGCAGAAGTGGTCTCCATGTGAACTCCTTTCATGGTTTGCAGATGGAGGCCACTTTGCACGATGTCTGCGCTTAGTGTCGTGGTGACATTGACTCTTTTGATCTTTTAATTTGAGCCATACTTGTATGGGCTGTTCATTTGTTTTCACTCTACAAACACTGTGTTTACTGACCCCTTCCACTGATCTGCCACTCCAGCCTCTCCTGTCTGCCACGTTGACTGGGAGATTCTGCTCCTGTACCTATGCAGTGCCCATAATCAAATGCTGCCACTCAGTCACCACTGTGCATCTCATTAACCCCTTTGCTCTTTTGAACGTGGAGGTCAAAACTGTCTTTCTTGTTGCCAGCAACTGTTCTGTGAGTAACAGCCTCGGTGATGCTGGGATCCCTCTCACTAGTGGATTCCTTTCAACTTTAGCACAGGGAAAGCCTGAAGATCATTACCTAAAGTCTGAATAATTTTTCTAGATTTATATATTTTTCATGCTGAAGTGCCAAATTCCATATTTTTTAAAGCCCCTTCTACCAATAGTCATGGGACAGCAATAACCTGGTTTTCAAGGGTCATCCTGGAGAGCGCGGCAGACACTCAGAGGCTGACTTCTGCCTCAGAGCAAAATGCTTCTGTAGGCGCCCCCAGCTTTGCGTTCCCTCTCTTTCTCCTCTCCCTCCCCCCTTACACTTATCTCCTTCCCTCTCCCTCTGCATTTTCTGTATGTTTTGTATCTGCAGTGACCATTAGCAGCTCTCTGGTATCTGGTCTCCAAGACAAGTAAACGCAGATCTTCACTAACATGCGCGGGATCTTTAAAGACACAGGCTTTCTGCTGACCCTTGCTACAGATATGCCAACCGTTAAAACAAGGGACCTATGTCTTGTGCTGGTCCTGAGGGCCTGGGGCCGTGAGGACCCCCACTGTTTTGATGTGCTAGCCTAGCACCCCTGTTTAAGTTTCAGGATTCCACTCCTCCCTGGTTAAGATCTCTACTTCGTTGCAGGGAACTTGTCTAGGTTGAAAATTCAAATCTCACTGGAAAGGTGATGCTTTTATAGTTAAATCTTATGCTTGGTCAGCACTTTCTACTCTGCTCAGCTCCACTGTAGATGATGAAAGCTGATTTCTATGTGGTGCAAAGGATGGTGGGGCATTTGCACATTCACTGAATTGGTGATTAGTAAGGGCTGGCTTTCCTGGTGCCTCGATAGCTGCCAGGAATAGCTATCATTGCCGGAGTCATCATTTCTACTTTCCCCACACTTCTCAAACACTGAAATTTACCCTCCCTGCACACTGCCTCTGAGTAGTGTCCGGTCTTGTTTCCCTACCAGACAGCGTTCTGAAAATGATACGGCCACCTCAAGCTAAGGACTCCCAGTAACACACTGACTTGTAGTAATGGGATCCCAGTTGCCCTTCTGGCTGGAGGCTGGATGTGGGCAGTCTGGTTCCAATCTCCAATGTTAGGATCACTTTTGGTACCAGCTCCCCACCTGAGGTCTCCTGGAAACGAAAGCTAGGATGGATCTTCAGGAAATGGGCAGAGGGGGTCTTACATGTTTGGAAGGTGCACCTCGTTGGAGGCCTGCTTGGGAAGCTGGAAAGTTGTAGGAGACACCTGGGTGGGTGGACCCTGTGAGATCTGAAGCTGCAGCAGCTGCTCCTGAGGACCTCAAAGTAGGATGGGCCTTCCGACACCCAAGTTATCCATGTCACTGGTGAGCGCTGCCCAGGTAAGAGTTACAACCTTGGCTAGAGTGGATGCTTTCTGTCAAAGGTGACTCCTGGACAGACTCAGCTGTCAGTGCTCCCTGGAGAAGTGGAGCTGGAGGATGAGGGTGCCAGTCACAGTCACAAGAGTCCTGGTGATGTATTTAGTAGAGAGAGTAAACAGCCTCCCTGCTCTTAGTGAACCCGTCCCTTAGATCCACACTGGCATCCACAGTGCCCTCTCTCCAGCTCTCAGGACTTTAAAGGATACTGCTGGCTTTGCTGGGTCCCCACCCTGCAGGGCACAGACCACAGGACTTTTCCATCTCCATAGCAATGTGAGCCAATGCCTTCAAAGAGTCTCTTTAAGAACTTGTTGTAATTTATTTAAGCCTCGTATCCAGTTTATCACCCATACTCATTAATGGCCTGTAGAGTTTAGAGTGAGAGAAAACCCAGCTATGATTCTAGTTTCATCATTTCTTATGTGTGGCCCAATATCTCAGCAGGTCATATGATTTCTGAATGTGTTCCCCACCTCCGCAATTCAAATGTTGCTGATAAATAGCATTTGGAGTGCGGGAGGGTCTCTAAGGAGTAGCCAGGCCCTGGCACCCCGGAGCAAGCAGACTCTGTGCCTGCAGGCTGCCCTGCCCTGCTCTGCCAGAGGAGGACAGTGTTCCTCTCCCAGAGCCCGTGGCCCCCAGACACTGACCCCGAGGCTCCTGGGTCTCCCAGGGCAGTGCAGTGAGAAGATGAATTGCTGCTCTTTATAAATTCCCATCGAAGTACTTCTTGCCATAGCGGCACAAGGGAACAAAGAAACATGAAGAACCATTTATGTTTTACCCCTTTATGAGTACTGTTAGGTAAAAATTACGGAAAGACTACTGTTGGGAGCCAGGTCACATTTCACCAGCAAGCCTGAAAATGTTTGAACGTTAAGATAAGCACATTTGTCAAAAGCTAGTCCTGTAGTATGAAGTTCAGTTACTGCTTATGATGTGATCATTATCAAATGGATGCTCTTAAAATGTCCGATGAAATCCTGAGGTAAGATAGCAGTTTTGGTACATGGAAGCTCTCAGCTGACCCTGTGACAGGACAGTCTTCCGGGCTGACCGCTAGATCTCAATCTACACGATTCTATCATCACATACCAGTGCTTTATCGTAGTATCTTCATTCTTCATTTGTGGTTATTCAAGTTGTTTCCAGCCTCAAACTGTTTCATAAGCAATCTTGAGCCTTGCAGTTTTGTTTTTAATTGTATCCCCCAAAACTCATATGTGCAAGCTGCAGGCCCCGGCCCTCCAAAAGAGACTGTGTTTAGAGACGAGGCCTTTTAGGAAGAGATTTGTTAAAATGAGCCTGCTACAGGAGACTGCATTATGACCGCACTGTTAAAATAAGAGGATATTTCAGCCTGTGGAGGACACGCAGGTGCCCAAGCATAGAGGGAGCGGGGGACCAGGTGAGGACAGGGTGAAAATTCAACCATTTGCAGGCTGTGGGCAGATACCTCGGGACACAGAACCTGCCCACACCCCAACCCTGAAGTCTGAGAGGAGAAGCTGCTGTTGTTTACCTCACATGTGGCACTGTGCTCTGGCTGCCTAAGGAAAGACACGTGTGCCTGGACTGTGCTGTCTGCTTCTTCAGGGCAGAGTCATATTATTAACAACAGTGCGCAACATTTACCAGAACTGCTGGCAGAATAAGTCTGGCCCTCTGTCTCTAGTTTATAGGACCAAATCTAACTATTTTCTCCTCACATAATCCAAACACAAAAAAACTAATCCCCTGATGTCCACCCAGATTCTGATGTTTTCTTTCTTCTTGTGGTTTTTATCTTCTATCCATCTATAGGGTAAAAAAGACAATAAGAAGAGAAATTAACCCTTTTTAGTGACCCATTTTTCTCTCTTTGCATTGTGCTGGCTGAGGAATAACTTGATATCCCTGCTGAAACATCTTTCCTTGGATGACTTCTCTACCTGTTTACCTATTGAAATTCTGAACTCTGGCATTACTATACAACGATGCTTCTCAGTGTACAATTAGAGAATTATAGAGATGCATGGGAAGAGTACAGACCCTGTGACAAGACATTTTGGTAAAAATCAAATTAATGTTACATACAACACATGAGTGGAGACCATTGAAGTGGAGACTTATTTCCAGGATATATTATATAGAGATTATGCCTTTATGCTTTGAGTTATAGGTAAAATTTCAGGTGGCTAGAAGAACAGGCATTCAGAAGAGAACACAGCACTCTTCAAACATCTCATAGTGTTATGCATATTTCATAACATATTTTCTCATGTTCCTATCTTGAAAATGAGAGACATGATACTTTTAGACACTAAAAGTCACATCTGTAAAACTCTTAGAGTAGTCGCTGGAAAAGCAGTACAGAGAAGCATTATGACTTTCCCTGGCGAAGGAAACCCTGCCACCCTCAGATGGGAAGCCCCATCACTCCAAGGAAACCCTGGGTGCAGAGCACTGCCCCCTGCAGCTTGGCTTGCACAGGGGATAGTGGTACCCACGAGGCGCAGAAGACAAGCACTCATGAAAAATGGATTTGAATAGGATGGTGGAGGGCACTGAATCCCAAGGTAAGGAGTTACTCTGCAACAAGAAGGTACATGCATGGGAGTAAGGGAGTGGCTGAGCAGGAGCAGCATTTCCAGCAAAGAAACCCGCCAATCCCATGGCCAGAAGATGGAAGAAAGGAGAGAGGAGAGGAGTCAGCGGAGGGCAGAGTGCATACAACAACAGAAACCCTAAAAAGCAGGGTGAGGGGTAAGGTCCTGACTGTCCGAAACTTAACAAGCATTGAGCCCAGAAACTGAATCAGCGGACATAACAGAAGCTCAGTCAGAGGGTGAAGGGGAAATGGGGACTGGGTGCCCGTGAAAGAAATACCCACTTCGCGGTCATCATCGTCCTGGCTGTTGTTGAAGTCGAAAGGTTTGCGCTCCACTCCTGCCTTCCCTGGTTTTATGATTTTACTCTCAAACTCCGTCTCCCTGAGCCTCAGTTACCCTTAAATAAAAGCACGGGGGTCAGTGGCTTTGCTGTGGAATGGTAACACAATACAAGGGCGGGGTCCTCTTTTTATTCTAATTAAGATAATGACAGTGTAAAGGGACCGTGATAAAGGAAAAGACAGCGGGAAGAGGAGAGAAGGAGACTATCATTTCACGTTTGATTTGCTGTAACGTGGATTTCCTGGTGGAAACATAGCTGACATTTAAAAATGCATGCTCACCGCTCAAGAGGCCATTTTTAAAATTCTGAAATGGATATTTTGAAGTATGAGGAGGAAATCAAGGGCTGATGACAGTAAATTATGAGGTATACAGCATGCAAACCTTCCTCCCTGAGCCCAGACCATGGTGGACGCTATTTGGACCACGACATTGTGTTTCCCAGCCCGCTGCCTTGGCCTCCCCATTCGGCCCCTCTCATACAGCAACATACATTTTTCTAAGTCCAGACGTGGCCACAGAATTTTGGAGGCTTGGTGTTCAAACTTCTCCGCAATATAACCCTGAGCCTCCCTTCTCATTTCTCAGCTTGCCACGTTTCCTTGATTTTCTCACTGTTTCCTGCAAAGCCTCCTGGGAACTTTTAGTGTTCATCAAAACAAATTGCTTGCCTTGGAATGCAGAATGTCTTCAGAAAGCCCACATATATCTAGGGGGGGGGGCAGGATGCAGTCATTTTAAAATGGAAAATATGGGCCGTGTTAATTAGAGCTCTTTGGAAGGTACAGAGGCCAAGCTTTCGGGGTAGATTTATACTGTGTTTTGTGTTGGCTTAAAACCTTTCAGCTCGCACATACACACACTAGGTAAGAGCTGGATTGGTCTTCAGCAAATATTGCAAACCCAGCTGCTTCCCAGCATGGGTGGTCTTGACCATTGGCAGAATGTGGAGGAAGGCTTTGCTGACCCTTTTAAAGACTACTATCGTCGTGTGAAGTGAGCGAAGCCCTTATTTCCCTCACCTCATCTTCTGGAGAGTGGACTTCTTCCCTCCTTGCCGCCTTCTTTCTTGGATGCCTGGGAGCCTCAAGTAACTTCCCATTTCCAGAGAGCACGCTTCCCCAAGCCTCTTCCACTGGACAGAACACTAGAGCTAGACCCCTTATGCCCTCTGATGATCAAAGCTGGATAATTTCTCTCAGAAGGAATCATCTGGTGATGGAAGGCCAAACTCACTGCAGTGAAGTCTGCCTATCTAATAATGAAGATGTTAAAAACTTGTCACAAAATAGTGAACCAACATATGACACCATATCAGCACAGGACACTTGTTTGAAAAAGGAATTGTTTTTGGTCCTGTCCCAGCAAGTGGTGCTTTGTAGGACCCAACCTACAGCCCGTGCTGACGGTATCTTGTGCAGAGCCCCTCCAGTGACCTCCCTGTGAGGTTTCCTAGAATTTTCCAGAAGTCTCCCATTGTGGGAAGCAGACCAAGCCACTCAAGACTGAGACCTGGGAACTCCCTCCCTTCCCGCAGTGACAGCTGAGGTCATCAGTTTCCGCTAGGAACACCCCTCTGCTGCGGGTGTTTGCCATCTACCTATCAGGTCACAGCAGGTCATGGGCTTCCCTGGGGTGCTCACAATCGGTGCCTCAAACTGAGACCAGGCTGCAGCCACCCCAGCTGCAGAGCGGCCTGAAGCTGCGAGCCAATGTGACTGAGGCAGCCTTCCATCCCCTGCTTCATTTTGCTACTTTAAGTTGCCGAACAAATGACCTGAGGGTGTCCTCCACGGAGCCCCTGTCACACCTCTCAGTCTCAGAGCTGCCACCCAGAGCACCGTGTCAATCTGGGTAGAAGGGATCCCAAAACAACCAGCAACTCTCCTCCCCATCACTCAGGCCTGCTGTTGTCCTTCAGTTTCTTATGTCTACTGCTAGGGGTTGGACCCAGAGCCTTCACACTGAGCTACATTTCTTGCTCTTTTAATATTTCTATTTTAGGACAGATCTCACTAAGTCACCAAATGGCCCAGGCTGGGTTTGCAATCTTCCTGCCTAAGCCGTCCGGAGAGCTGTCTTTACAGGTGTGCACCGATGGGTACTTACCTGCACAGTAATTTACGGGCAGAAAGATGAAAGCTTTCATTGAGATGCCCAAGGAATCTTTGGGATTTATTCTTCCGTTCCCAAAGAGAAGGGCAAAGCCTTTATTTCTATCAGTGAACTTGCTCTCAGATCTCTCTTTCCCATCCATGTTACAATCTTTTGCTCATTTATGATTTACTGTAGTAACATCCTGTGGCATTAATTTCCTGTTTATCCTCAACACAGTGAAAATGCAGCACCAGAGATTCTAAACCCTAACCCTAACCCTAACCCTACCCTACCCTACCCTACCCTAACCCTAACTGCCCTAACCCCATCCCAGCCCTGACCCTGACCCTGACCTACCCTGACCCTAATCCTATCCCTGACCCTGGCCTTTCACAAACCCTTCAGGGCAGGGTGTGGTAGCAGTGCCAGTGGTCTGAGTTTCACTGGAATGTGGGCTCACATTCACCCATTAAAAGCAGCTGCTTTGACAGTTACACAGTGTTAAGTCACTCAACACATTTTGTTTATCGGTTACTCTGTGTTCTCTCTCTGCTTTCACATTTTATTGCTCGGGGTTTAAAGAATTCTATAAAGTTATAGATTTATTTGAGAAGTGCAGAGAAAAGAGAGAGTTTGAGACTGACTGTGCAGTCAGCTGGGATTTATCCAGTTCTGTTCATTTAGACCCCTTCTATCATATGAGGACTCACCCAGGGGAGATCAGAAAGGGTGAAGAAAAGCCACCCTTCCTTTGTGGTGGAAATACATGTTCTGTCCTTGAAAGAAGGGTGTGTGTGTGTGTGTGTGTGTGTGTGTGTGTGTGTGTGTAAAACCTTTGCTGAACCCCTTATTTCTAAATCTCTTTATAAGCTATCTCTAATTAAATTGAAAGGTAAATGGCAGGGAAGTCACAAAATTCAATTATAGTTTTTGCCCACAGTTGCAAGGTTATGTGCCTTGAAGAATTCCTGCATGGTGTGATTCCATTTTTTTTCTTTAAATTTTTTTTCCCATTGTATCTGGAACATCAAAATATCCGTGAATTTTATTATAGCAACAAATAAATGAATGAACTATAGACATCTTTTAAAGCGTTATTCATTTAAAAAAATTCTGGAAGAAAATCTACTGTGTTTTCCACAATCCTATGAATAAGCTGGGACATACATAAAGGACAGGTCATCTTGTGATCCATTCCACCAGACGAAACGTGTGCATCTCAGTCGGAGAAGGCGACGGTGGGAGCTGGGACACCAGCTGGAGTGGCCATGTGTGGCGAGCTCCTGGGTGTGGAGATGACACTGGGGCATCACAGGAGGTTCCGTCCCACCACCAGTTCCTTCTCTGAACACACCCTGGACTTACCGTTGTTTAATGTGCACTGCACTTCTGTTCACTTCCTTCTTTACGTGTGTGTCTCTTGATTGGTCGGCACTCATCAGCACCCCTAGCCCTTAAATATTTGTAATGAAATGCTAAGAATATTTGTGCACAGGGGCCTTTGCTTTCCTTCCCTAAGAATGACAATGATCACTGTGGCAGATGGGTGTCAGGCCTATCTGAGAGAAACACAAAGCATGTCACATAGAAAAGAAAATTTCTGTGGACAGAATTTCAGGATTCCATTTAGGAAAAGCAGGGATTGCGAAGCCTTGTGTTGTTACCTTCAAACCATCACCTACCCCTCTTACCGAAGGCTTTGGGGACAGAAGTAAACAGACTTCCATTTTTGTGGTCATTTTTTTTCTACACGATTCTATAATAATGTAAACACATTTGAAAATTTTTCAAATAACCTTAAATTGCTCATAATTATCCTTAAATAAATTTTCTGGAGTCTTATTTTTACTTAACAGTGTGAATACAGAGGAGGACATTTGGCCATCACAGGACAAATAGGAACCTCACAGAGAATTTTTCTTTGACTACATCTACAGTTTGTGAGTACTGAATTCCTAAGGCTCCACCCATTCACAAGAGACAACTGGGATTTTGAGGCAAATGTTCAGTGAATAGTCACATCATTTGCTTTTTGTTCATTTATTTGTTTTTGTTTTTCATCCCTGGGAATGGCTTTTTGAATATAATATTAATTTTTATTTCTTTCAGTTAATTGTTTCACCTGGAAAAATTTGTAGAGAGGAATATATGATGGTTTGGGGTTGTGGATATTTCAAAGCCTGTTAAGTGCTCCCGAGGCGTTCCTGCTCGCCTGCCTGTGTCTCTCTCTCATGCGCTCCTATCCTGCCTGCACACGAACTTGCTTCCTTCTCTGCTTCCCAAAACGCAAACCCCGGAAGTCAGGAACTTAACTAGGTGAGACTCTGAGCAGGGAACATATTTTATTTCTTATTTTTGTCTAAGTGTTTCCTAGAGTCCATGAGGCACAGTGGATTCCCTCAAATAAATGTACTGATTTTTCCGTTTTATTCACTGAATGTCCACATCACAGAAGAAATGAATAAACAGTTATTTTTTACCAAAAAAAGCCCTGGCCTTCCATCCCACTGATTGTTTCAAGTTACTTTATGAGGACACTTAAAATGAATTCTTTGTTATTCAATGTATTTTGAATCTTTAAAATAATTCTTAGTATTACTTTGGCTTTATAGGTAAGATTTGTTACTTAAAATTTCAGATTAAATGAGTATGTAAAACTATAATTACTTGAATACTTACACATATTTGAAAGCAACATTGCACAAAGGCAGTCTTAGGGACTGAGAACTCAGCCTGCAGAGGCCGAGCTCTCTCCAGGGCACCAAGGTGTCAGGTGTGAATTGGATTAGAGACCTCTAGCTGCTGTCCACAACTGCATAATTGCTTACACGCTTGTCTCTGTGGCAAAACTTGCCTGCATCTGTTAGGAGAAATAATCTGTGCTGTGAGCAGAAGTCCTCTAAGTTTGAGCTGGAGATTTGTTTATTTTACTCAAAGCACGAGGAGTGGGATTTGTAAAATGGCCACAGACATAAAACTTGGAAAGTGAAGCATAAAAGGAAGAGGAAAAAGCAAACCTTGATTCCTTGCCTGGCCATGTGGTGGCCAATGTTATAGACTGGCGTTGTGCTGAAATCAGTTACTAAAGATCGAAGCTCCAATGGAATGGTCCCACTCTTAGGGCATTTGTTCACTAACACATCAGCAGATTAGTGAGAGAAGAGCAAAACATACAATCCCCTGGTCATTGCCATCTACAATTTCTAAAACAAAGATAAAAGTGTGCTCTGGTCAGTTTTTATAGAGCAAATTCAGGCAGAGGTTGTCTAAGCTCAAACCACTACACTCAAAGGCATCTATAAGAAGGAAATTATCCTGCGGCAACAGAAAATGCTTCCTAAGACTTTGGGTCACCATGAAGGTGTTAAGATGCGGGGAAGGGGAAAATCAAGAAACTATTGAAACCAGAGGGTAGAGTGCTGCGCAGGAATGTCTCCTTTTGTAGAGTAGAGTCAGGTGATTCTTGGGGAACTCTTTTACTAAAATATTTTGTAAGACTACTTTAGGAGCAATATCTTTGGTTTAAAACATCATGTTTGGGTTGACGCATGCCCCACAATCTGTTATAAAATGTCACCTATGGCTATGTACTATAGGCCCATAGGAAGTTATTCTCCAGAGAACAAACACCCTGGTAAACCGGGAAGATGGCACAACCATCAAAGCAATCTTCCGTAAACTGTCTAAGGCCCCCGTAGAATGCCAGGTGGAACATCCAGCTGAATAAGCAGATAAATTTCCCTCACATACAGAATGGTGTTGTGAAGACCAGGGTCATCACCTGATGAGCACGCCTACCCCCCAGGTCTTGGCAAATGCTGTGGTAAGGAGACCTCTTCTGCATGGGCATCCCTAGGATCTTACCACTGCAAAATGAAGCTAAAATCAGATTTAATACACGACTGTGGTCAAATGAGGTAAAGGAAGCCCTTTCTTGTTCTTCCAAATTAAACAATTTGGAGAAACATAAAAAGCCATGAGACAGGGATTATAATGATGAATCTCAGTTGAAATCTCCAAGGGCAATAGTCACACAGACTAATCATGTGGTAGCAGAAATGGCACAACCATCAAAGCAATCTTCAGCAAAAGTATCCTAATACTCAATGCTAAAGCATATTACAGAGAAACAATAATTAAAATGTCACGGCACTAGCATGCAGACACAGAGCTGTGGAGTGGAACAGACATCCCAGCACAGAGCCCCATGCTTTTATGGTCAAACAACTGTTGACAGAGGCATCAAAACCAGAGCCAGAGAATCCTCTTCCATCCTGGGATGGCCAGGGGCCCACACTCATAAAACTGAAGTTGGGACTAGCTTTCACTCTGTAAGCACAACTCAAAAATGGTCAAAGACACAAGTGCAGGACCTAAAACTAGGACTAAGGAAAAAGCTGACTGGTGAAGCAACTTCCTAGCCTGGGGTTTGATTCTCAAGGCCCTGGTTTGTTTCCTACTGTCACTGAAAAGATTTTTTAAAAATGAAAAAACCCAAAACTATGAAACTATTAGAAGGAAACATTCTTCATTTCATTACTATATGCAATACTTTTCTTGGTTAAGACCTCCAGAGCACAGATGCTGAAACACAATTAAAAACAAATGGAATTACAGCAAACTAAGAGATTTCTATAGAGTAAAGAGGTCACCTAAAGATTTGGAAAAATACTTGCTAATTATTCACCCACCAAAGGATAGTTGTCCAGAATATGTAAGGACCTTATAAGAACAACAACAAAAGAAAAAGCCGAAGCAAACCACCCAAATTCAAGATGGGCAAATGATCCGAATGGACTTTCCCAAAATAAGAAATACAAATGGCCAACAAATACATGAAAAAACACTCAATGGCTTTAGTCACCACAGAGTTGTAAATTCAAACCACAGTGAAATGCTATTTCACCCTGTGGTTAAAGTGACTGTTACTAAGAGATAAAAATAAACTGGCTGGGATGCAGAGGAAGGAGAAGTTTTGCACACCGTCAGTAGAAATACAAATGAAAGGTATTTGGGGGCTCAGTATGCAAGTTTCTCAAAAAACTAAACATAGAACTACTGTGTGTTTCAGCAATCCCTCTTTTAGGTATAAATCTGGTGGGAATGGAATCAGCATATCGAACAGGCATCTGCACACCCCAGTTCGCCGAAGCTCTGCGCACAAGAGTCGAAGGAAGGACGGGATCCTCCTAGGTACCCGCTAAAGAACAAATGTGTAAACACAACGTGGTATGTGTACACAATGATATATTATGCACCTATGAAAAATAATGAATATTAAGGGAAATTAGTATTCATTATTTTAATGAATATTGGAGTTGGAGACTGTATTAAATGAAATAAGCTGCACAGAAAAACAAATATGACAACCTAACTCTCCTTGGTAGAAGCTTTTAAAAAATCAACACATAATAATTAGTGCAGTCTCAAAGTGTAGAAGGGAGGGGATTAAGGAGATTTGCTAATGGATGACAGAACACAGTCCCATAGGACTGAGTTCTAGATTTCGGGAGCATCATGGGTGACTATTCCCCACATTACCTCTTGCATATTTTGTACTGAACGGAAGGGAGGAGTCGGTGACGGAACATGAAGAAAAGATACCGAGACGGGAAGGTTAATATCTCTGATTGTATCAGTACGTGAAACACACGCGGATCTGGCTACCAGCCGTCCCGGCAATCATGCATGGTTCTAACATATTCAGCAGGATAGGAGGTCTTCATGTGAGACTGAAAGCTTGGGAAGCCGCCTGGGAACTCTAAATGCAGAAAGGAGAAGGCAAGTGTTTTACAAGAGCACCTCCCTGTGGTCCTCTGGGGACAGAATGGGCAGGAAGCAGGGAACAGGACAGAAAGGTAACAGCATGGAAGCTGTGTGCATGTCTATAATCCCAGCAGTTGGAGGGCTGAGGCAGGAGAAACATTGTGAGTTCAAGAGCAGGCTGAGCTACAAGGTGAGGCCAAGGCCAGCCTGAACTGTAGAGTGAGAAGTGAGACCCAGTCTCAAAAAGAGAGAGAGGCAAGGAGAGAGAGGGGGAGTGGGCAGGAAGTGGGGGAGATGGAGGTATTGCAGGGCAGAGCAGGGAAGCTGTGGAAGGCAGAAGTGTGCTGAGGTAACTCGCAGTGGCATTTCCAGGGTAAGCAGAGGTCAGTGTGCTGACCCGATGTGCTAGCTCCAGTGTGGGAAGGCACTAAGCAGGCGGGCCCAGCGGCAGGGCTGCGTCCCAGCTGCAGGCTGAAGGAGAGGGTCGCTCTGGGCTCTGCAGTGGGAGCCTTCACAGCTCTGAGAGGTGAAGGCTGTCCAGCTAAGAAATGCCGGAGGATTTTGCCTGTGTCTTTTTGTATCTGTTATTGTTATTAGTACGTATTTTCAGTGCGGCCTGATTGCGTCCTTCCTGGGAAGCTGGTGTGTGTGTCGAACACATCTTTTTACTTCTTTCTAGCCCCTTCCTTCGTCTCTTGGTCCCTCCCCAATTCCAAAGGATCTAGGTCCCTGTTTCCTAGTCTCTAGCTTTTATTTTGCTCTTTATTTTTACCGTCTCATATAAGAGAAACCACGTGATGTTAAGCTGCTTGCCTGATGTAAAGAACTGAGGACATTTTCGAACTGGGCGGAGGTAGGAGAGCACAGGCTCTATATTTAAGCTTCCTCTTGTTTCATTGTGAAGATAAAAGTCTGCAGACCATGCTCACTTCACAAAAGTCTCCTTTGCTAATACAAATTCTCTGAGCACAAGGATGTTGTCTCTTTTTGAGATACTGCTGATTGAACCCAGAGCTTCCATACTGAGCCACATTCCCAGCCTTCCCCATTTTTGAGATGGGTATCTTGCTAAGTCTCTAAATTATCCAGGCTGCATTCGAACCGGCAATCCTGATGTGTCGGCTTCCCGGAGTTCTGGGTACAGGTGCACAGCTGTAATTTTAGCTTCCTTGTGTGGTATTTTAGGGCTTAGAGTGATACCTAGTACCAGCTAAATCTGTGAGATATGTCAGTAAGCCCTGAACAACAAACTGACTCATTAAGATCTATTTTTGAAGAGTTTAGGATGAAGCTGTCAAATTAAACAAGTTCTAATGAACCAAAACTCTAAGGTATTAATTTTGTTTATTTAAATGTCTGTAGACTTTTAAATAGGTAGGTTGACCTATAACTATTAATAGTTGAACGTCCTGGCCTATAAAAATGACAATTCTGTGTTTAAATTGCTCAGATAACTTAAATACTGAATAAATCTAATAATATGGAAAAACAGTAATGTTATGATATGTGGAAAAATAATCTATTAGTCATACTGATGATCTTTGATACTGGCAAGGTATTATTTTATTTGGTTGGAATAGATGGTTTCTTGGGAGAATCATCCCAGGACCAGAATAGGAAGCTCTTCATTTTTACCAAGTGAAAGTCTGGGCTAGGAAATGAAGGCCAGCCTTTCTCCATGGCTTTTGGGACTGTTGGTGTCAGGCTGTGGCTTCTGTGTCCTGTCTCCTGGCCAGCACCTCTCTCCTCCCTTCTTAGTGATAGACCAGGTGTTCTATTTTTCCTGTCCTCCGTGTGCCTCTGAATTGCTGAACTGGTGCGTCATACTGACACATCCTAACTACCTTGTTTGTGGACGTTCTCATTTATTGCTTGCATTCCCTAATTAGCTAATGAAATCCCCCATGGCAAAGCAAACCTCTAGCGTTCATCAGGACCTTGGTACATTTTTCCAGTGAATGGAATGTGAGCAACACACACCTGTGAGGTTTGTCGCTGACTGCCATCTGCTTCCCCCAGTAGTATAAGACCAAATGTCATAAATAGGGAACAGAAACGCATGTGCTACCCGGAGGCCTGGAGAGGGTGGGTGTGTCGGGTGCAAGGGACTGAACCGTTTATCAGGAAAGTTCCAGTCCATTGGAGTCACTCCGGGAAGGAGCCTATGCTGAAGGTGAGGGCGTTGTCCACAGGCAACGACCTGCTGAGATGTTTAGCTTTAAATTTCCCTCTCTCTGTGCCGATGGAGTATGGAACAAAGAGGAATAATTTCATTTCTTTCCCCACTCTTATGCCTGTTATGGTCTACCCCTCCCATTGTTCAAAAGCCCCATTGCAGGTAAACTGTGGTTCTGCCTTTGGGCTTCTCAGTTCTTTAATACAGCAGCTCACTGATGAACTCTTATCAGTGCCCCATTATTCTCTTGGAATTTGTGTTGAGTGAAAATGGGAGTTGGCTTTTGGAAGCATCCCAGAACCTCTGACCTATGATTTACAACATTGATTTAATGACACAAAGTTAAACAAACAATGGGACATTTTTTAACATCCCTGGAGACTTTCCCCTAATCACCTAATTTTAGCCGGCCACAGTGAGGTCTAGGAAGTGCTTTTGAATGTACAGAAGGCTCCGAGAATGCACGAGACAGATGCTCTGGTTTTTTATGTCCTCCTTTTTAACCTTTCCCTCAAAACTTTAATTGACAAGAGAGGAAACAAGCACTGTTTGTCTCCATTGTACAAGGAAAGCAGGTCCTCTCCCACTTCCCCCATAACAGGTTCCAGACAGTCTCCATGCTGGATTCCATCAGGGCGGGGATCTTGCAGGGCTTGGCCCGTGTTTTCTGTGTTTTCTGTGGGCAGGAGGCGGCTGCCTGCTAGTGGGAGCTGTAGGGCACATCCTACTGGAAGAGGATTCGCCGGACTTGTGAATCAACTTCGGAGTAAAATACCCCAGAGATAAGCCAGAAAGAGAAGGAATTTGAGGAAGACATGGGACAAACAAGCATTAGACTCATGAAACTGTCCACATTTGGGACGCTTTTTACTTTAGAATATTTTTGAACAACTGTAAAGATGCAAAAATAAGGAAATACAGTTATTAAAAATCCACTGCTTTTTTAGGCGTCCTCATGCATCATTTAAAGAGAAAAACAAAAATATCTTTCTGGAGAAAACATAGATTTCATGAATTGTTTGTAAAAAAATCAGAAGATTTACTTTTCCATCCTAGTGTTGTGTATCCAGGTAGCTATTTCCCCTATAGAACATTCACACTTAACGGTTCCACATTTTATTAACATCAAAATGCAAATGCAAAGCATAGGTTGTCATTCTTTAACTTTGGGAAAAATTGCAAATTTAAGAGGAGAAAATTTTGTGTTTTGATGATCTTACTATTTGGATTAGTAACAGTTTCTCTCTTTTTCTCTCACTCTCGCTCTTTGAAAATTCCTGGACAAATCTGTCAGCTCCTACTGTACTTGAGTATGTTTTAATGCAAATATAATTATTTTATTCCTAAATTACTTGTTGAGCTCTTTTTCTGTCCAATTATTTTTATTCACAGCTACAGTCTTATTCCAGATAATTTCAGCCATTAGATGACTATGTCACTTAAGAAACTTTATCTCCCCACAGTGTAAAGCACACGGCAATATTTTAAACAGTATTTACTCTTGTTTATTGAGTTCCACTTACACATCAGGGACTGGGTGGGAACTCTGAACACTCTGTTCTTCAGTTTAGGTATCTCGTGTAAACGTAATTATCTCCGTAGTTTGTTGTGAGAAATCGAGTTGGTGGATGAGGTACTTAGAAAGTTCTGGACATGTGATAATCTCTGTATGCTCTCCGTATCACCTAGTATGATGTCTCAGATATATTTGCATATTAGTTAGGATTGCCTGTGGGGTTAAATGTTGAAGAACTTAAAGTTTAGCAATGTCAATAACATTTGCTCGATGTCGTAAGTAAGCAGAGGAGCCCAGCTTGGAATCCATGTTTAGAGCCCCAGAGCCCACCTTTGTAATCCACCTGTGCTGTTGCTGCTGCAGCCCCCACCCCCGCGCCGTCCAGTGCTGGAGGCCTGCACCGGACACCCGTGTGCCCGCTCACAGCAGAAGCCCCGCTGCCAGAAGGGTCTTGCCCGCCTCCTTTTGGGGGCACTGCATGCCCCTCCTCTTTTGAAGTCCTGTTTCTGGTTTAGGCTCTGGCCTCCACTTTCCGTCTCCGAGGAGAAGGGTACTGAGTCTAAAGTAAAGCCATCCAGGGGCTCATGGTGAAACCAGCTTTTCTCCCAGACCTTCCCCGGGTCAGGTTTCAGGCAGCTCCCACTTTGCAGTTTCAGGGGCACTCAGCAACAACACCTCAGATCCCCTTAGAGGACTCACACAGTCTTCTCTGGCTTCCTGCAGGTGTATGAAGATGAGCTACAACACCAGGGCATTTTTGGGCAATGGTGCTGAAGACGGAGCCGGGCACTGGGCTCCAGGCAGCTCTGTGCCTCCTGGCTGCCTGCCCTGGCGTCCCCCACACACCTCAGTGGATGTGGCCTGGGCACCCAGGGCTTGAGGATCACCATTCCACCAGACTGGCTGAGCAGGAAGTAGTTCGCTTCTTTTCTCGTGCATCATATGAACTTTGGAAAACTATACCAGGCAGAAAGCAGTAATTTGTTAGCAAAAATCCACCAATCAGTGAGACAATGTTGAGAAAACCTACTGAATATTGATTTTCAGTGCTGGTGGCATAGACGCACCTCCCTGCCTGGGTTGAAAATGATGCAGGAGGGTCTGCAGAGCGAGGTTGCCATGTCCTGGATCCACCAGAAGCAGAGCCGGGACAGCCCCAGGCAGCAGCAGCAGGACAGCGCCAGCAGCGGCTCCCAGGCACCCCAGAGTGGATTCACAGAGCCCCACTCGCTCCGGCGAGGCACCCTTCGCTGCCACAACGGCTGCTGTGCGTGTGTGCCAATGTGCTAGTGAATTGTTGGCAGATGGCCTTTTCTTCACATTGCACGGTTGTTACAACATGCAGAAATACTCGATTTCTGTTTCCTAGTAAGAGCATTCACAATACACATAAAATGATGACTGATTTTCTCTGTATCCGAAGGTCCGTACAGAGCCATCCCAGCCAATGTAGGCTGTGGGTATGACCTTTGCTGGAACTCGGGACTAAGCAGAAAATATTGCCATGGTAACTTGCTAAGTAGCCTCAAGCCACTGTATCTATTTTCTGTGTCAATTCTTAGTATGCTTTGGAAGAGGAAAAGTGAGAGTGCTCGGAATGGAGGGTAAATGTGTGGGCTTTTGGTGAGAATGAGTAGAAGTCTATTGCTCCAAAACAGGTTATAAATTTCTTTAGGTAGAAAACGGGTCTGGCTCATCTATGATTGGTCTTGGTACAGAATTTACCATACAGAAAATGCTCAGCATTTGTCTATTAAGAATGACAGTACGAATGGGATATAAATAACCACCCTGCGTGGTGATGAACGAACATCTCAGTTATATCATTTGGATAGAAATGAGGTTGAGATTGCATATGTCCACAGAGAAGATGTCTGTACGCGGGTGTTTGCACACACACTCACATGTGAGTTGGAGAAACAGTGGCAGTGTGGAAGTGAGGTTAGCACACATCACCGTCGTTCCAGGTTCTGGGTACAGCCCTGGACACATGAAACTTGCTGTCTCATAGTCACGTGGCTCCATAAGTTAAAATTGTATAGGCATTGTATCATCAGGAAAGAGACTGGAAATAATGTCATATATTTAGTAAGAGTGCAAAATTTGAAGCTGTGTATATTTGATTTCAGACACTATCCTTTTTTAAATTTATTTTTTATTAGTTCATAAGTGCATTACATATATTATAGTCCTCTTGTGGAGTTAGTTCACATATATAACACATCTTTTTTGTTTGGAGACAGGGTCTCACTATGAAGTTCAGGCTGGCCTTGAACTCACTATGTAGCCCAGGCTGACCTCAAACTCACGACAGTCTTTCTGCCTCAGCCTCTTGAGTGCTGCCATTACAGGGCGATGGTACCATGCCCGGCAGGACACATTTTCGTTCTTTTTTACTCCTTGTTCATCCTCTCCCAGCCCTCCCCCACCTCTTTCTCCTCTTCCCCTTGCAGAGAGATCTGTCTACCTGTTGGCTATTAACTTTTCTTTTTCATCCATTATTTATAATTCAGGTTCCTCAGCTAGGAGAAACCGTGGTATTTGGGCTGATTTCTTATTAGTAGTACCTGTTAATCATTAGAATGGGACGCTCACCTTGGTGAATTGGTCCACCTTCTTTAATTTCCTGTTATCTCTTTTCTTTTATTGGTATATAATTTATTTTTCAGATTTCTCATATATGAAAGCACCTCCTGTATCCCTTTATACAAAAGCACCCCCCCACCTTCTGTGAATGGTGACCGGGGAGCCCCCTTCCCCTGTCTCTATCTACCTACGGAACCCACTGCCAGCCTGCACAGGACAAAGGCAGGAGTGCCCAGCCACCTGCTGCAGACCCATCCCCAGCCCAGTGCGTCACTGTGGCCAGCTGACTGCCGGTTCTGGTTCCCACAAGCTCTCCTAGATTCCCTGAGGTGGTGGATGGGGCATGGCACTCGGAAAAAAGCCCACTTTCCATATTCCTAGTGTACTGTGAAAGATACGTTAAATTAAAGAAATGAACAGCTGGACAAAGAGATGCATGTGCTAAGGCCTGGGAGGGTCTTGAGCTCAGGAGCTCCTGTGGACCCCGAGTTTGGGGTGTCCCCTTCCTTGTTCACTGAATCCAGCCTGTTGAGTTTTATGGAGGTGGCATTGCATAGCCCTGATGGTCACATCGCTGTCCTGTGATGACTAAGGCTATGTCCATCCCTCTTCCCACAGGAAGATGTCAGGAGGTGGGCTGAATGTCCCGCTCTCTAAGCACATGTTTGGTTTCTCTGGCAGCTGGATCCATCCTCTGCTTAGCTTGGCTTCCCAAGATCCTCTTGCTGAGGAAACTCAGGTGCATTGGAGGTGGCTTGTTAGTTCTCTCTCTCTCTCTCTCTGAGACAGGATTACACTTCTCACTATACAGTTCAAGCTGGCCTTGGGCTCACTTTGTAGCTCAGGCTGGTCTTGAACTCGAAATTATTCTCCTGCCTCAGCCTCCCAAGTGCTGGGATTACAGGTGTGAGCCACCACATCCAGCTGGAACTAACAGAAAGTGCTTCTGACACTTCAGAGACTCCCAAGAGCTTTAGGATCTCTGAGCCAGGACTGAGACCAACATCACACATATATTTATGATAGCAGATCCCGAGGTCACCATGTCTAAAGGGGCCAGGCTTTCTATTCCTCTGGTCCAACTCGCACAGTGTTGGTTTCTCTCACTCTAGAGTGACCAGGGTGATGATGGTCTGCTCAAAATGCAGGTGACCAAGCAGGCTGTACACTGAATCATGACAGAGGCAGGGAGTTAGCCAGTTAATACAGACCAGAGCTAAGGCTGTGAATGCTGACCGTTGCTTTCCTCACATGAAGAAATTACAGCTGTATATAACTTACAATAGTTCACTCCCCCTATCTCGACTAATGTGCTCTCCAGGTTAAGTCTCCAGTGGGCTGAGCTTATCCAGATTGTTGCTGGAGTCATACAAATGAATCACCTGGGAACAGCATGGTGACTTAAACCTTTCAGTGTTAACAGGGTTAACAGAGTGTTAGCAGACTATTTAACATGAGGTTATGTACCCTAAACACAGATCTCCTATTGGCTAATCCAGGTTTAAATTCTGACCTTGAGGTTACTTTACTTTTGCCAAATTATATTCTGTTTAGCCAGTTAAACAGAAACTCCAAGCAGTGAATTCTTAAAACTCTACCCAGAGCATACTCTGGGCTGCTTCTGAAGTTTAGGGTATTCTGTTGTTGTTCTTTCTTTGTTTCTTTTTTTCCTTCCCCTCCCCTCCCCTCCCCTCCCCTCCCCTCCCTTCCCTTCCCTTCCCTTCCCTTCCCTTCCCTTCCATCTTTTATTTTTTTTTTTTTTCTTACATTGCCCCTATCCCTGTTACTGCACAGGGCTTTGCGAGCTGTAAAATGGACCCACCTCAGTTTGGCACTTGAAGCTCTAGGGAGAAGGCACAGAACGCATCTTTGAACTTGGGCCTTAGAGTCTTTTTATTGCTTGGTGTCTGGAACCTGTCCTGCTAACAGTGTCAATGATGTCCTGAGGCACTGAAAAGGAGTGGACAGTTTCCTCCCTCTCTGTGGGTCATCTGGCATGTGGCTGAAGGTCACCCTGGGGAAAGCTGATGGAGTACTTTGTGCTTTGAGTCCTCAGGGGTCTCCATTCACATGGCCCTCCCTGAGTCCAGGTCACCAAAGTCAGCACTGCAGGAAAGGGGAACCAAAGACATAGGGCCACCAAAGACAAGGTGAATAGATTTTAGATCAGTGCAATGTGCAATTATAGAAAGAACATGAGAACCATGGATAATTTTGTTATGTTTGTTTTAGGGAACATAACAAAAGTATTTTTTAATGCATGCTTTCCACCTGGTCTATTTTTTGGCTTTCCGTCTTTTATAACTAAAGGAAACAACACAGAGTGAATTTCTGATCTGAATTATACTTAATTTACTTTTGATCAGATATTCCATACTTTTGCAGGTTTAGGATCATTAGTTCCAGCAGAGTTAGCAGACTATTTAACATGATGTTGTCCTAAACATAGATCTCCTATTAGTTAATTTGGGTTTAAATTCTAACCTAAGGTTACTTTACTTTTGCCAAATTATATTCTGTTTAGCCTACTAAACAGAATCACCAAGCAATGGGTCCGACTATCTACCTTTTTAGAAAACCCTAGAGCTGATTTTTGCAGTACTTGGTTGAAAAATGGCTGGAGTCTCTTTGTTTGGGCCATTTCTTTGAAAGATTCGCTCTGATTATATTTTCCTGGTTCATTAAGGCAACGGTTATGAAACAGGCATTCAGACGATTGGTGTAGGCCTAAGAACATAATAATGATTTCAGTTGAGGTGATTCTTCCTCGTCCTGTATCATTTTAATCTTCCTAAGATTCCCCACCTTCTGTGCGGTAGGGTCATCAATTCCTGGCACTGGCTAAGGTACATAAGGAACTTTCCCTTCCTGAAGCCAGTTCTTACAGTTAAAGTCCGGATGGGAAAGGCGACACGTCGGATGGAGGGTTTGCACGGTGCCAACCGTCTGTGACACTAGAGCTTTGCCTCTGTGAGTCTGATCTCTTCATTCTCGGCACCGAGAGTGCTGAGAGAAGTACCAGAGGTTTGCACATACGTCTGTTGACATATAGAGAATCACTTTATATCCTTGAAAAGTTTTCCAAATGTATTTCATCTTTATTATCTTAGAGAGGGATTTTTGCAGATGATCCAGCTGCTGCACGCGAAGCTGATGGGAATGCATCCGGGTTCATTTAGCCAGCATCTTGGTTTTGTCTCTGTTTCTTTTTATTTAGTTTTTAGCGCTATTTGTGAATGTTAAACAAATACGATGATAGAATACAATAGAAATAGAAAAGATGAGAGCGAATGGAATCTCGGGAAGGAAACGTACCTCTGTCTCACTCTGCCATCCCCTGGGCCACTTCGCTAAGAAACTGCTTGTGAGTCTTCCTAGTGGTATTGCCTTTTCTTCTTTTCTTTATTTTTGCAGCCCTGGGTAGGGAACCCCTGGCCTCAAGCATGCTAGGCAAGTTCTACAGCTCGGCTGCGTCCCAGTGCCAATTTTATTTTCTGTTTTAGCCCCTCCGTAGGAAGCCTAAGGGCTTGGCTCATGGTAAGGAATCTGTAGCTCAATCACTAGGTGCAAATCCTACTTTCACCTCCCCGTAGCTGGACCACCCGGAACCTGATCTGTGTCTCCATCCCTTACCTAGGAGATGAAAGGAACCACTTTAATGGTTGTAGCAGGTTGAACATTTTAAATAATGTGCTATGTCAAATAAATCCCTAAGGTCTCCAGATCGCTATGTATTATAATTAAGTCACAAAACATATATGCTTTGGATCCTGAATTTACTGTAAATATATTTCTTGGACCAACAATTTAAATTATTTTTCCTTACCAAAATACAGGCTTAACTCACATAATCCAGCTTGTCTGTGTGCATCACAGTTCTCGTATTTGTACGTAATTCAGGACACGTTTTGTTTCCTCTTTATATTTCTTTGTTTTCTTTTCTTTCTTTGCTACCAGGAATCAAACTCAGGACCTGGCACTTGCCAACAGGCGCTGTGCCCACTGAGCTGGATCCCTGGCCCCATATTTAATTTCCTACGTAGCATTTTTCCAGAAATATGATGGAATTTCCCGTAAGCTGGAGGTTTTTCTATCATTACTTGTATTAGATTCACACACATGTCATGTTTTTAGTATTACTTGACTGCCATCTCAGAGGTAAGGAAATAAATAATATGTCGCTGGCATGTAGGACACTGTAGCTCGAGTGTTCCCCTCCGCAATCAAGCGTGAGACAGAAGGGTGGGAGCTCCGTACTTCACCTGACCAGAGAAGGCAGAGAATAAGGCAAGGTCACTTTAAGTTTCACCAAACTTCCCTGATGCTTCATTTGTGACTTTACAGGGAAGGGCTGCAAGGAGGTGACTTCTGACTTCTTTCCAGCTGGAGCCTTCGCACGCTGCACTGGCTTATTTCCTTAGAAATCTGGGCCTTCCTTTTTACTAAACTGCGCTGTCCTCCTCATTCCAGGAAAGCAGGTGGCCACCTCCTGCCTTCCGTCCTGTACCCGCAGTGCAGCCTCCAGGGAGCGACGCTCAGCACACCCCGTTCCCCACTTCTCCTGCGTCGCCCTGCTTGGACGTGGCTTCCCCACCTACATGGAATAAAACCACACTTCCGCTGTGACCGGGAGCCCTTTCCTTCTCTGCCCCTTGCTCCTGCTTTGTCTTCCGTCAGCACCTTCTGCTTTTAGCTCAGCGCTCTGAGGCTGGCTTTCAAGGCATTTCTCAACCCGGCCAAACCCTTTCCATTCTTGGAGTCAGCACGCACAGCGTCCTGTTTGGAAGGTCTCTGTAAGATTATTTTATATATATATATTCTGATTTCTGTCTATGGTTACTAGATCACAACTCTGCCCCAAGGCAGGCTGGCCGTAGCAACTGGACTTTGTCCTCTAGCTCAGTCCTAACATCCCTAATCTTGAGTGATTTGCCCACCTTGCTTGTAAGCAGCTCATTTCAGATAGGGTCACACCTCTGTCTTCAAGGAAGGAGGGAACGCTGGGACACCAGGACGTGATGACCCATGCCTTGCCAGGTTTCCCTTCCCACGCCACTACATCAGTTCGGTGGCTTTTGTGCAGTCTCATTCCTACACGAGTGCCCCTTCTTTAGTCGTGTCTGTGGTATGCAGTCCCCAGGCAAGCCAAAGTTCCAGAGTTTGCATGCAGCAGAAATGCAGAGTCCCTGCGAGGTGGCCCTTGGGCGAGGTATGAGAGAAGCCCCACACCATGCAGCGTCTTCCTGCCTCTGCCTTTCTGCCCGGTCCTCCCTCGTGCACCAGAACAGGTCAGCAGGGCTCAGAGTGTTTCCTCAGTTCCATGAGCCACTCCAGCCAGCAGACTCATCTGAGGAGGACATTGTAGGACTCTGCTTTATAACTGGTCCCTCAGAAGCAGAGATAAACTAACTCAGGGCTTGAGCTTGGCATGGAAAGCATGGTGGGGGGCAGTGGGCAGCCTCAGGCACTGAGCCTCCAACTGTGGGATTTGTTACCATCTCCAAGTAGCTGAGGCCAGAACTGAATTAAATTCTGGAACGTTTAATGAATGTGTGCTGCAGATTCGATTGCTTGATTCCTATGTGGAGGAAAAATCCCCCACATCTGGCATCAGGAGTGACTTGTGTTATTGGTGGGGGGGCAGTAGGGAAAGCTGGCTTTGGGCTGGTTTTCCCTATAATATGCAGTTTCTGGTTGGATCATCAAAGACTAAAGTATTGGAATGATTTATTCTGCATTTTAAAAATCCTTGAAAATTCCAAATACTGTGGTCTGTGCTTTGTAATATTATTTTCTAGTGTGACAGATAAAACAATTCTGTTTGTTCTTTGAATTAATAAGCCTTACCTTAGTGATGGTCAGGACCCAGCCATATTGTCTGATTTGCCGGTTAGTACTTTGTTCCAAGCATGTGTCTACTTCTGTGCATCCCTCTGTTCTGCCAGCCACGTGCAGTCTTTCTGGGACTGCCACTTTTGGAGTGATTCTAAATTCTTCACATTTCATTTTGGGTAGAACTCAAAGGTAGGAAAATAGATCTGATAATATTGTCTGTGAAGGATTCTTTTCAAAGGCACTGATTTTCTGCTCACCAGTATTTCCATATAATAAAGCTTGATGATACACATTCAGTCTGAGTGTCACTGGGTTTTATTACTAAGTAGCTGCGGATCGGTTAATGATACACAATGGTTGGGAAAATGCACTTTGCCTTGGAACAGAAGCTCGAACTGTATATTGGATTCTTGAAAACTGGGAAGAGAGGGAGCGATGGCCCCTTTGATGCTGCACAAATTTCAGCTGAGGACATGCCCCGGTGTTAACTAGCTGGGTGTAATGGTCCCACAATGTACGTGGACCTCAAAATATCACGTTGCAAAGGTCAGGCTGAGCCGAGAGTACAGTCACAGAAGATGCTGGGGAAGATTTCAGTGAGAACCAGTGTTCTTTGTAGGCAGAAAGCAAGACAGGAGAGCGAGCACATCACCGGAGGTCAGACTGCAGGCTGTGGACACTGCAGAAGTGGGGAGCAGCCTGAGGGAGAAGGCAGAGAGGGTCAGGAAAGCAGGAGGAAGTGAGCTTGTGTCTTCTTTATGTTTTGCCCCCAACCCTGACCAGCAGATGAATTAATTCGTCTTTGCTATCGCGGAGGGTCCCCTCCTCGTGATGAAGGGTGAGGATGCCCCCCAAGCTTCCCCTGCACCCAGAAAGCTGCAATGGCCTGGGTGCTCTGATTGGCACTGAAATGCCCCAGGGCCTTTCTGCACAATGCCCTGGGCGGGATGGTGTCACCTCTATGCTCTGCTGGGCCTCAGATCCCCTTATAGGATGACTCTAAGGGATCCAAGCTGGCAGTGACAGCTGTGCTTTGTCATTCCAGGCTCTGTGAGGCTGAGGCAGGGAGACTGCAGGTTCCAGAGCAGCGAGGTGATTTCCTAAAACCCTAAGTCAACATCTTAACAAATGGGCTGGGGAAGTTGCAGACTCAAGACCCTGCCTTTGGGTTTTGGACCAGGCTCCGCTCTCTTGGCAGCTGGAGAGGAGGCTGCAGACCTGTGTTCTCTTTGCTTTGCCAAAGCCGTCGGTGGCATTGAGATTTTTAAACCGTGCCCCTGAGGGGACCTGGGCTGTGTGTCATCCTTCCGGTTGAGCCCTGACTCACCCTGGCCTGTGAGTCGCTCCTGCCTGTGTCTTCCACCCTTTCTGTGAGATGCCCACCTTCACCAGCGGCCCCCTGTCACCTCGGTCTCGGTGCGTCCTCCCTGGACCTTGGAGGCCACGAGGGTCATTCCCACCCTCAGGAATGCCCCAGCCTGCTTCTGTTCTTTTCCCAGGAGAGCACTGACGTGTTTAAAAAGGCAGTGACAGCAGCCCACGGAAAGCAGACGTTTTTATCCCGTAGAAATGGACACTTGTAACAGGATGCCAGAAAGCCTGAGCGTGTATTTGGAAGAGTGATCAGATCAGACAGAGGCAGGAACGCATATCAAGGTCGCGGCAAATCCTCGCTATACAATTTGTAACGCAGATTGGCAAGCCAGGGAGGGATGAGTGTCTTAGGCTCCCAGCTGTCAGGAGGCCAGGCCAGGCCCATGCTGGGTTCCTGGGCGCTGTCAGGAGGGTGCAGAGTTCCAGGCTGTCCCTTACCCCACTTGCCTAGTGCCAGAGGACAAATGACATTCAGTCAGCCACCTTGGTTTACAAGGTGTGGTAGTGTGACTGCCTCTAAGCCTGAAAGTGAGCGTTCTGAGCAGAATGCAGAGTTTTCGAGTGGCAAAAGCTTACCTGGGTGCTGTCGCTGCGTGGGTCAAGAAAACTCAGGAAGTACGGGGAAGGCTGGGTCAGATGCACTTCTTGATTTCGCCGGCAGCCCTGATTTTCATTCAGGAAAAGAAAGCCCAGGTGGAGCAGAGGTTACTATGTGTTTGTGTCTTGCTTTCATAGGGTTGGAAAGGTGAGTGGGTCCATTGGTTGGACTGCAGGTCCCGGACATGGGTACGGCACAGATCTGATCTTCAAACAGAAGTCATGGCCTCTGCTTTCTGAAGAGCCTCCTGCTTACCCCTCTTCCCACACACAGCATGAGGCAGATGCGTTGATGGAGTAAGAAACCGAAATAGAAATACTCAGAACAGAAATACTTTCCTGAGAGTAATGTAATGGGTATTGTGTTAGCTTTCCTTCACTGTAATAAATTTCCTGAGATAATCCACTTATAAAGAGGGAAGGTCTATACTGGCTCATGGTTGCAGAGATTTTAGTCCACAGTTGTGTTGCTTTGGGGTTCGTTGCAAGGAGGAGCATGTGATGGATGAGGCCTACTCATTTCCTAGTGGCTGGGAGAGAGAGGGAGGGGGAGGGGTAGAGATGGGGGAGGAGAGAAAGAGAAAGGATGGGGTGCTCAGGGGTCCCAGTATCCCTCTGAGCCTGCTCCACTGTCCCAACTCCCACCTGCACAGGGTTCTGCATTCTGCCCCCTCTCAGTGATGCCTCAGGCTTACGGCTGAGCCTTTAACACAGGGCCTTGGGGTCCCAGCTTCCAGCTCTAACTGGAGTCCCTTATGTCATAGAGCTGAGCCCCTGGTGCAGCACCCCAGAAGCTGCAGAGAGCTCAGTGGTACAAATGCGTTTCCAGTTCGTTCTCCAAATGTGGGTGCCACCCTGGCTCTGACCACCAATGCTCCAAGCAACCATTGTGAAAATGAGTGGCCCTGACTGGGTGACTTCAGATGCTGCATCAGGATGGCCTGTGTGAGCTCCTTCAGGTCCAGTACAGACAGACAGACAGACTGTCAATATTCTCACCTTGAGCAGGCAGCTGCCTAGGGCTCGAATAGGAGGAAAGAAGGCCAAGGACCTCCCTGCAATCCTTCAGCGATGACTTCAGCAGAGAGTCTAGCTCTAGAAGGATTTAGGAAGGCAAGAAAGAACCAGGGTGCAAGTTCAGAGCGGCCTCCACACTGGGCTGTGCTCTGACCCAGTGCCATGACGAGGAGATGCATGCCAGCCAGTGCAGGTCTGCAGGACTCAGGCAGGAGGGTGAGGGCCGTGCCTGTAAAGTCACAGTTCTGGGGACCATGTGCGGCATCATCATCATGAGAGGTTATTTCCACAGGGACGCACACTATAACCAGGAACATAACCAGGCATTGATGAGCCAGTGTGAAAATAGGTTTTTTTGCCCAGAATACCTGGATCCCAGAGGGCCAAAAACACCTGGTGGCAAAGTGACACACACAGGCACACACACACACACACACACACGTGTGTACACACTCAGGCACACATATGCAGGCACACACACAGGCACGCAGTCAGCTGTGCTTTGGTAAGAAATGCCTGGAGGGTTCCTGTTCCGACCTGAACAGGAAGTGTCCTGCAGCGCACAGGTCCATGAATTCCCAGGGACGATCCCAGCGCATTCAGGGTTTGGGAGTTTAATGAAGAGACAGCCTGACTCTGTGGGCTGCCAGGACTCAGCACCCTCACAGACCGCAGTTTGGGGCAGGATTCTTTTATTTTCAGAAGGAGTTTTGGTTTTCAAGGTTTACTTTCCACGAGTCTTTTGCAGTGTGCCCTTGGTGCGTGGATGTGATGTGTCTTAGTTGATTTTTTCTTACCCTTTCCACCCCATTCCTTCTTTTCCCACTCGAGAAAGATCTTTCCCTCAAGTTCTATTGTCTTTTATTTTGCTCCTTATTTAATCACTGGGTTTCTCATGTGAGAGAACCCTGCATGCAGTACTAAATCTTGTGTGTCTCACATATTTTTCTTGACATTATGGTCCCCAAGGGCTTCCATCTTCCTACAACCAACTCAAGTTTGTCCTTGTTTATGGCATAGTAGTGCTCCATTGTGTGTAAGTAGCACATTCCTTTATCCGTTCATCTGTGAATTTAGGCTTTTTGAATGGTGAGACTTGTCGAAGGGGTGTGTTTGGTTATTATTCTTCTTTCTACTGTGAGGAGCTGTAAGGAGAAGTGGTCTACAACTCAGCATATTTTACTACAGAATATGGATGACAAAAATGAAAATTAAAATGTAAGATTGGAACTTTCCAGTTTTATATTAAAAAACTAAATCCTGAAACCAGTGAAAAGCCCAAAAGGTGGTATAAAATAAAGAATAAAAAACATAAGAGGAATGACTGAGATGGAATTCATTAAGCAAGGATTTTAATTTACTAAAGCAAAGGAAATCTATTGGGTGTATTTAAATCACTTTGAAGAATTCATGCATCTGAGCTGGACTTGTGGGCACACTCTGAGACTGAGACAGGAGGATCTCATGTTTGAGCCTCACCTGGGCTATAAAGGATTTAATATTACCATTTTCTGAGTACATGACAACTAAATAGGGCTGGGGTGGAGCTCAGGACAAAGGCCCTGGGTTCAATCCTTAGTACCATGTTGAAAAACAAAACACATTAATTCTTTTTGTGCTATGTTCGTTTCAGTGTGAAACATCTCAAATTCTATCAAGTTTCTCACCTTAAGACTAAGTTTTGGGGCGGGGTTGAGATCCTAGAGTCCCTTCTGTTTTCCTGAGAGTAATTTAGATGCTTTAACAATTTTAATTTGGAACTCCTGGAACATCACCCAGCCCAGTTTAATCACACCTAGTGATCAGGAAGGGATACTTATTGTATGCGCAGGTTTGAGGTTATTCATGTGACACTGAAGACCCTAATCCAGTACGCTTGCTCTTCTGGTATTCCCCGCGAATGTTCAAGAGTATCTTCAGCACTGGCTCGGACCCTGCTGCCCTTTGAGACTCTAGGTGACTTCCTGCCAGGCATATCCTGAACTCCCTACAGCTGACAGAGAGCAGCTCCCAGTGCCCGTGCCCCTGTGCCTCTATCCCTGCAAGCTTTTGCATGAATGCTGTCCGTTTCTCATGCTGGCTTCCTATGAGAGACTGCGAACTTCTTAAGAGCATGAAATGCAGAACTATGGCCTCTTTGTGCCTGAAATATCTTGTACTGAATAAGCGCATTTCCAGGGAGATGCACAGAGGTGGCTGCTGCCCACCTGGCTCTCTCTGGCTGCATCTGGATGAAAGAACAGCTCTGGATGCATGGAAGCTAACGCCCTGCAGCAGATGGGGTCACCACAAGCTGATTTTAATGTAGCCATCTAAGCACCCTAACAGTTCCACCAAATAACTTGTGGAAAATAAATTCTTTGAAGTGACTGTTAGGGGCATACCTTGCACATAGCTGAAATTTTTAGAATGAATTTTCCAGATAGTTTGCAGTTCCCTTATCTCTGTTACTCACCTTGAGCAGCACAGTTTAGAAACAAATCATTGAGGTAATAACACAGCATGAACTGAAAACCGAAGGTGCCCCACCCAGTGGTCACCAAAGTTATCCAAGTCTCCTTTAACACAATAGCGCAGAACTACAGATAAAATCAAAGTTCATCCAGGACTCAGAAGAATGTCCCTGTGACTCATAAAATACTTTCGACTTCAAAGAGACTGTCCCACTGACAGGGTGCACATTCCACAAGGTGGGGGTATTGTGGGCATGGTGGGTTACAGCAACCAAAAGATGAATGCTAGGTGACTCTCAGATGGTGACTGAATCTTTTAGTTAACAGAAAGCCCACTTAAGCCATATAAATCATTGAGTTTTCAGTCAAGGATGTATAACTTCAAACATGTTAAATAAGGCCATGCGCCGATTGATTTTTATGGAAAGGACCTCTCTGATCCCTGCTCCTCCTGCCTTGCAATCCCCATCTCTCCCTGCTGATCCTCATAAAGAATGCAATGAATTTGTTGCTGGATTGTGTTGGTTTCTGCCTATTAGGACCCAGACAGGCCCTCTGCAGGAGGAGGGGACCCCTGCACCCCAACCCAGGCTGCTGGCTCACCCACCTCATCTTCCTGTCCTCATTCAACCTCTTCTCTCCAGTAAAACCCGACCTTTTACTGTGCTTTGAATTAGACAGCATTGAGCTAATTTAAAAGGGAACTTTAACAATGAAATCAGAAGAGGCCCTCTCCTGTGAACTCTGAAGCTTGAAGTGGTATTCATTTACATCTGTTGACCACCTTACAAATTTCAGATGAAAAGTTAATAATTGAGATGGTAAACATTGATCTAAAGGTGAAAGAGCCTCGTCAAGTGATAGTTATTTTTATCATCAATAATTATATTTCACCCAGGATGAATATTAGATAGCAATGTAAACATGTTTTTATTAAAAGAGAGGAAAGCATGGAGATGACCCTAGAGCTTTAATATTGGGAGAGGAGAGGCTAATTCTGAAACCCAGGAATTTCAGCAAGAACGGGTGTCAGGAGAAGCAAACAGACTTGCATTCATGTCCAATTGCTGCCCAGGAGAGCCCTGGCCATTTTGGTCTTCATGGGGTATATGTAGTTCTAGTGTTCACAGCATCAGAACTCCTGTCAGGTGCTTGGATTTGTCACCAGCTAAGGGTCAAGCAAACCACAGTGACACACAAGTGCAAGATCAGCTGGAAGGAAAGACAATTTTTTTATAATTCCCACTGAACAGACACAAAAGCCAAGCCCAGAGGCTTAGTTTCCTGTCCAAGTGACTCTCCCGCAGTTCCTGGAGATAGCCTGGGCAGGCCTACACCGGGAAGAAATCTTGTCTTTCGTGACCACATGCATGAATCTGGAGGAGTACCAGGGCTAAGCGACGTCAGCCAGAGACAGAGAGACAAATCCTGCGTGACCACGTGTAGAACGCAAGGAATTGGGATAGAGAGAGGAGCTGGGTACCAGGGCTCCCTGAGGTGCTGTGAGAGGGTAGGAGTTTCAGCTAAGCAGGGGGAGGGTTAGAGGATCTCCTGTCCATCATGGTGCCTCCGGTTAAAAATAGAACACAGATTTCAAAGGAGAGATTCAAATGTTCCTGCCCCCAAAACTGACACAGGAAGCAACAGCTATGTAATGTTATGTCCATTAGTGCCACATCATCATTCCACGGTGTGAGCATCACACATCCACATGTCGTGCCGGGGCCCTTTTATCTAATTAAAATGTGAACCCCTGTGATGGCAAGTGGTCCTCTGGGTCTCCAGTAGCTCTCAGAAGCTGCTGACTCCAATGGGCACACCAGGCAATCCAAGAGCAGTGGGATATTGCAGGTTCCGTCTCACCCTGAACTGACCTGGTCTCCAATTCCTACACAGCACTGCGTTACCTTCTGTGCCCTTCCCTCTCCCTGGCATCTCATGCAGTTTGCTCTCAGCAATGCACAAATCATTAGGTAATGGAAATAGACCCTGCGGTAATTTAGCCCTGAGCTCAGTGCCCAGTGTGTCACAGCAGTGACCCCTACGTGCCATGTGACATTGTGGTGTGGGACACAGAGGGCAGGAGGAGCCGCAGGAAGGAGGCAGAGCAAAGGCACACAGAAGAGGCCAGTGCACAGGCCGCTGGGCCCTCGTGCACCTGTGCGGTCGGGAAGTGAGCCCTGATGGAATGAGGTATAAATAAAACCCCCAGTTCGGCGACCTGAACTCACGATCAAAGGCAAGACAGAGATACGTGTCCCGAGCCAGGATCGCCGCAGAGGAGCTGGCAGACTTCATGGGCAGCCGGGCCCAGTTCAATCAAGGCTACTCTTGACCTTCATTTCTCTTTGGTATTTGTTGCAAGTTTTGCTTTGAATAATTACAAGGAATTGGAAAGAAATCTTAGGATGTGGGTTCACATAATCTCTAAAATGTCACTGGTACAAGAAAGTTGAAAGGAAAGGGGTTTTCCTTCATGTGGGATTTTTCTGATTGTAGGAACTATTGTCTTTTTGCCTTAAAGTCATTTTCAATTTCTTTGTATTTTTGGCAAGAAATGGGTGGTCGGTACACTTTAATTTTTTTGTGAAGCAATGGGTAACGAATGATTGTGGTAAGGGACACTGGACACCCATTTCTGTCCTGGCTCATGTGGAAGAGCCTCTGCGTTAGGGTAGTTTTAAGATATCAGCATACTCAAGCTCTGCCTTTAGAATTCTTAATGTTTGTAACATTTGTTAGTTATTTATACCCAAGGCTTGGGAAAGAGTGTTAATATTACAAAAAGGAGCGTCCTTGGAGTGGGAGACATGGCGGCTGTCTGGATGCCGGAGAAGCTCTCTGTTTATTTACCTTGATTTCCCAAGGGAGAAAATATATTCCCTTCGCATCTGCAAGAAATCCCGGTGGAAGGCAATTGTGAAGCCAGTCTGCCGCCTTTCAATCAAGTTCTGGGCTTTTCTACTGCTATGTAAACCTGGGAGTTGCTAGGGTCTTTTAGGAGAGGGGTGTACAAGAAAGAAAAAAGAAGTCATGTCTGCGAAGGTGAAGGTGATGATTCCATGTTATTTCTTGAAAGTCCTTAAGGAGTCTTCATGGAATGATCAAATTTTCCAAAGTGACTGCATAATAATTTCACACTGCATTAATACTTATAAAGTAGTTGTAAAAATAGATATATTTTGCAAGACAATCCCAGATTTATTTCTTATACCAACATAAGTAAATAAATACTTGTATTTTTATTGTTTATACTCTTATAGGAACTAAGAATATAATTATAACTTTGAAAACCTAAATGAGTATTTCCTCAGGAAAATATTTAAACTTTCACATGGTGTCAAAATTTGTGATTTTTAAAAAACTAATATATTTCTTCTCTATGAAGGAGAACTTTTTCCATATATATTATATATATGTATATACTATATATATATTATATACTACATATATATTATATATATGTATATAACTATATATATATATATATATAGTTAAGGAAATAATGAAAAATGAGAATAAGTACTCTAAAATTTTTAGTATTTTCAATGCAAAACAATTTTTCCTGCTGTCTGAAACCTGCATTTAATAAATATCAACTATTGTATAATATAACAAAATTTAAAAATGTAAAGTTATTAAGGTTTTTTAAGAGATAGAAATAAAATATGCATAATTACTGAATTTAATGTGACAATATAGTCTTCATTCAGTTAGGTTTGGCTTTAACTAGATCCATACCTTTGTATTTTAATAGTGGCAAACCACTATTTGATGTTCTCAATTCCTATTAGCATGTTGTATTTTGTTGACTATTCCTACATATTGTGACAGCAAATATCTGCAGATGACATAAAAAAAAGAAACTTCAACTCTAATTTCAGGCCTTTATGTATCTCAGTTTCAAATTCATACAGCGATAAACCCGAGGCCAATTTAGAACACCCTTATCCACCATCTGACCTCAGGGACCAGAGCCTTTGTTCATAGATGAGAAAACATGGCCCTCGGTTGTAAAAAGGTCGATTGATCCTGCTGAGAACTGAGAAGTCCTCTGAGTGACAGAGTTTGGGGAACCCGGGCTCCCAAGTGACCCCTGAGACACCCGTTTCCCACTCAGAACTGAAGTTGTCAGGGTAAGAACAATGCGCTGGGTACAAGGCAGGGAAGGGTGTTTCAGTCCAGCTGAATTTTGACATTTGGCATCCTTCCGTCTGAGGATGGAGAACAGCAAGTGCTCAGAGGTTAGGTGGCTTCCATGCTCGGTGAACAGTCTGCAGGACGGTGCCCTTTGCAGAAGGGGAAATTTACTGAGGCTTAACCGCAGCGGTCTCGGTTCCTGTCCTACTTCTCTGACCCGGAGGTCATTGTAAGGTGGGATGCCGGAACAGGAGCAGCATGAGACTTGCTGTGGGCTGCCCTAGACATCGCCTTGGGGATGCAAGTTCAGTGTAGGGTAAAGCCAAGGAGTCCACACTGCCGCTGCCGGTGCCATACAGTCTTGACTATGACCTTGAACCTTCTCAGTCTGCTCTACATGCAAATGGGCTCAGTGCCATTAATTCACATTCACTTTGCCTTAATTACTCTACGCACAAGAGCTTGCCAGGTGGTTTTTTTTCTTTTTCCTTTTTTTTTTTTTTTTTTTTTTTGTCTTTTTTGTTTTTACTGGTAATGGGGATTGAACTCACAACTGCCTGCTTGCAAGGCAGGCACTTATGCCTGTGAGCTAAATCCCCAGCCCCACCAGCCTGGTTTTTACAATTACAACTCATCAGAGGAGTTTTTCTCAAAAGTCAGCATTACTCTACAGAGCTGGAACCCAAGTCACAAAGAGGGGTTTGACTTTGAGAGCGTGTGCTGAGATCAAAGGGAAACAGATGCACTGCTTGGCTTCCAATGGGCTGGGAGCTGATCTCTGACCCAAGACGGGCTCTGTGGCGATCTTTATCGGTGTGCAGCCCAAGGGCGTGAACAAGACACCTGGAGATGTGTCACCCAGATGGTGACGAAGGTCAACACTCAGTAAAGCTATCGATTGATAATGGTCGGTCCATCATTCAAATATTGGTGAATAATTGAAAATATTGTTGAGAGTTTGCTGTGCTCTAAACTCTTGGATGACATGCAGACTGAGAAACCACACTTGCTTCCCTGCACAATCTTCTGGAACAGTAGATCACAGTGATTAATAACACAGGCAGTATTGTCTTCTTTCAAAGCAGTGTCACTCTCAGTGAATCTCCTGGCAGCTCACAGGAAGAAACAGCCCCTCAGAATGGAGGAGGAGCAGGCCCCATGTTCCTGGTCAGCACCTCTGATTTAATAGACGACTGAATGCTTAACTGACGGTGATGTCTTCCCCTAAGGAAAGCACTCGGGCTTCATATAGAATTCCTTCAGCTCAACTTTTAGCCTAAACAACTTACTACTTCTGGCAAAAAATATAAGCAAAGATACTAGTGAAATTGTTCTCTAAAGACATTTTATTTAAACTTTTTAGCACTGTATATTTTTAAGGTCTTGCTACAAAATTGCTAAAAGTTTCTATAAGGTGAGAGTAAATGCTTAAAAACTTTCTTAGAGAGCATAAATCCAACTCAGTAAAGAGTTGCCTAGAAGCCAGATCCTCGATGAAAAGAAAAGGAGGTTAGCTTCGTTACTGTGCAGTAATTCAATCTCCGACACTGTGATTATGTAAATATACTCTAAAATATTATTGGAAAAATATTCAAAATATTCAAGTGCCCCCTTCATGAAGGAGAAAATGCTAGGAAAGCAGGCAAAGTATCCTGTTTGCTGAGTAGTTATTGAAATAATGCAAAAGGAAGTTTGGGGATTCATAGAACTATCAATGATTTTCAATAATTCCATAAATCTATTCAAAGACATGCATCAAGATGTGATGTAATACATTATAAATATGCTTTCTTGCTTTTGTGCCTCATCTAAATGCTTCCTTTGGGTTTTAGAAGATACTTTGAGATGCCATAGGGATTCTTCCTTGACTTACGACAATCGAAGCCATTGTTGAAACTGTCTTCAGGAAAATAGCCAAGATTTCACACTTCAGATTTTGCTGTACAACTTGCTTGCTTTTCATGGTGTGCTTCTGGGAAGGTGGAAGTGAAATTTGCTGCTGACCAAAAGGAGAGAGTGGATCTAGAAACCAGAGTTAGCCCTTCAGTGTGGAAAGGCTTTCAGACATGGAAGGGAAGGTGGACTTGAGAGAGGAGGACGGAGAGCGACTGACCTTATGCCACTTGGAATTTGAGGCCCCTCTGGCGCCCACCTGTGTACGGAGATGTGCTCCTGTGGTCAGGTGAGCAGGACAGCTACCTCACTGGCCAGAGCAAGGGGGGTTCAGAGATGTCAAGTGGGTGACTGCACCCTAGAGCACTGCCACCCTTCCTTTTGATGAGTCTTTGTCACCTTAGTAGCACATTCCTCACTTGGTCGCCTGTTCTGGAACCCAGGGAGGGACACGTTTCATTCAGTTGCTCAGGGAAACATTTCACCTAACCAGAGTCCTGGAGCATCTTCCCGTGCCAGGCCCTGGGATGAATAAGTGTGTGTGGGACATGCTAACACTGAACAGGGACCAAAACTTAACCATGCCAAGAATCCCAGGGAATTCGTAGAGTCATAAGCCATAATCCTTGCTTGACATTTGGAGGACAGAATAGAGAGCACAGCTCGAGAGGTGACCATTCCAGACTTAGTCATTTCTCATTATTTCTTTGATTGTAGAAATATCTTAAGACTGGTGTGCAATAGCTAAGTCTAGTCAGTTGCTTCTGAAAGTGCCGTGAATCGAAAGACAAGCAAAGCAAACACAAAATGTAGCGACGGTTTCATACAACGGTATCTCCTGACCTTATACCGTTATCGTTACTGCGGAAAATAAAGTCTCCATTACAAGGTCAAAAAACAAAGAAATCCATCATAGTGATTTTCAGAATGTTGTCTTTGTGAACAAAATAAATGTGACATTGAATTTTAACTTTAAAGGAAGAGAAAGTTTATAAGATGATGGAGCAAAATCCGTGTTTCTTTTGTCCCTAAAAACCATGCACCTCTTACTTTAGGAAGTTTGCATGCATTTTAGGCTTGATATGAAGGACGATGAGTCTCCTATGGTTTCTAAATTTTGGGAAAGAACAATCTCAGACAAACCTTGATTGAAGTGAACCTGTTCGCCTCGCCCATTTCTGTATCCCACTCATTGTTCGCTTCAGTTGCTAATTCCACACGTGTTTTCTTTTTTAGCACTTTGTTTATGCTGGGGAGCAGATGTTTCCTTTGGACTAGGTTAGCACTTCTCATTGCTTCCCTATTTTTCTCTAGGATACACAGCTACCAATAACCTTCTTTGGAGACATTATACCGCAGCACTTCTGAGCTGGAAGTGCGGGGCTTCCTTGTTTCAAGGACAAGGAAGGAAACTCTAAGTAAATCATGTGGAAAGAGAAAAATTTAAAAGGAAATAAACACAGAGACCAGTGTATGCCTGCACCAGATGAGTGTAAGGAAAAAATAGACTGCACTCCACAGTATAATCGTGCGGAAAACAAAAACTATGTCTGACGGGAAAACTCCCAATGATCATTACAAGTGCAGTTTACCTGAAAATTTAAATGAGCTTTTAATAATTGATTTTTTAAGAATGCAGCTTATTATTTGTATGGCTTACTCTACTAATGTAATTAAAATTTATGATAGAGCATTCAATGGGAAAATGAAAACATAATATTATTCACTGTGCTTCTTTCCATGTAAGTTTTTTCCAGAAGACTAAATTGAAAATATGTACAATCCATGGCCCTCAAGATTTTACTGGCACGGTAAAAACATGAGGTTCCATTAATTTATCATCTTTCTGCTGCCTTTAAATAATGGCAAAGGGAAATCTTAGAGAGAGGACGTGATCAGGCTATGATTGCAAACCTCTAGGGGGGAGAATAAGAGTTTAACTGATATCTTTTGGTTCACAATTATTTTTAAGTGCTATCTTCTGAGAAGAAGCGTGGTTCTGAAAATAAAATACGAATAGGGTCTTCTTTTTATGTTTGAAATTTCTGCCCGTCCCTGTGCATAGTACATAACAACACTTTGCATTTCCCCTCCCCGCTTCTCCACCCTCTCCCCTCACAAATGGTAGTTAATTGCTTTTCAGTTTTTGGGTTGTTCTACACACAGTAATCTCAACTAGAGCATCATTAAGCTTCAAGCATATTGAAGTATTGTTGTGTTCTGTTTTTCATACAAAAATGTTTGAAAGTGATTGTATAATTGCTCACCTGAAAAGCAATTCTATTTTTTAAAGATACTATTAGCTTTAAAAACAGCCTACTGACAAAAGACAGACACGATAGAAAAACATAAGAAACAAAAGTTGAGTTGGGGATTTAGCACAGCGGCATAAGTGCCTGCCTGGCAAGTGTGAGGTCATGAGTTCAATCACCAGTATCAAAAAAGAAAATAAAAGTTATAATTTAGGTATTAAAAGTGGACTTTTTGAAGTCTTCTACAAAATTTGAGTTTGCCAAGTAAATGCGTTTTAGTGGGTGATAAATGTCTTCAAGGAGACCGAATCCACTGTGTCTAAACTCCAAACCAATAGACACAGACTGGGCATCTGGGGCATCGTGCCATGGCCCAGTAGGAAAAGACTGACCTTGCACATTCTGCGACCTCACCAGAAACACCCCGCCCGGGAGCTCTGACTGCTGATGGAGCAGAGAGTAAACAAAGACTAAAATGTGCCACCCACACAGGGAACATGGGAGCACCCAGGCCAGCGGGAAGACAGAGGCTAACATCAGAGAGGCGCTCACAGCAGGGGGAGGGCTGGGTGCAGGACCTCAGCAGGGCAATGAGGAAGGGGTCTGCGCTTCGTGGGCCACCTCCGTGGACACTCAGAGCCCAGTGGTGCTGGCTGAGCGCTCACATGCTCAGTGAGTATGCAGGTGACTGAGGGACGTTCTCGCTCTTTTCTTCAGGGTTTTTCTTCATCAGGAACAACCTGTGCTCTCAATGTGGGCTCAGCACCCTCTGATTACACACACACACACATACACACTCACACACACACACACACACACGCTCTCTCTCCACATATATATACACACAGACCTTTGAACTAAAAGGGAAGAAATTGCATGACTATCCAAGAACTTCCTGGCATCAGTGGGCTGATAGGCTAATAACATTTCTACCGTGTACAACACAGAATGTTTGCATTTTTGGACTCTCCAGTGACTTCATGGCATAGCGGGTGGCTTGCACTGTCCTGTGTTTTGGCAGATGTTGTAGTATTTGGAGGAATGTTAAAGAGAACCCATCCTTGAGTTCCACAAGCATGACGTGCTTCAGAGTAAAACTTACCATGGACAGGTTGCGGGGAAGCAAGGTTGAAATCATCCTGGTGACTTGTGTCAATGCACTGCATGGTTAATGCATTAACAAGGCAGGTGACACCAGTAAGGAGAGCACGCCATAACTGCATGACTGTGGTGGAGACCTGTGGAGTTGTTAGAGCTGTGGCCTGGCTTCGGATGGCAGCCCAGCTCGGCTTCCATGACTTGGTCTTTATATTTTATCTGGTCCCTCAGGACTGACCAATGTGTGCCGTATTTTCAAGCTTTCCTTAAAAGTTTTCATTGAACTCTGAGGATTGTCAAGCAGAATTTGAGGCACACAAATCTCTATTAAATGAGATTATCATTGCTTCATTTTAACCACCACCTAGAATGATAGCCAGCAGTGTTCTTTGAACACTAATTTAATCAATCAGTCTAACCAGTCTAATTTAATCAATCAGTTTCACTTACTTGTACCTCAAAAGGACAGCAAAACAGAACATGTAGGTTCTATTAAGAAAAGCAAATAAATGATCAGAGAAAGCTTCAAAACTAATTTTCACAAGTCTCTAAAATATTTTCCAGAGTATTCTATCTATGCATAAGGATGTTCAAGACCATAAACCAATGAAGAGGTTAGGATAATAAACTTGTGTTAAAGCCAAGCACTAGCTTATGTGTTACATACTAAACCAGCAAAGATAAAAATTCTGAAACGAAATATAGGAGAAAAAAGCTGCCGTTAGCGCCATCCACTCTGAACGCTGTCTCTCCTACAGGGGAAGAGGCAGTGAGTGTATAGTGGGATTGAAGCCGGCTGATGCTTTCAGGGATTTATGACAGCGGTTGGTTGGTAAGCTTGATAATGGGACAACCAAGGACGAAGAGTGAACATACAGATTTTCTCAATGAGTTGATGACAATTACCACAGCAATAGGTTATTATTTGAAATTGGTCTCACACTTAAGAACTTAAATAAAGTCATTGTTATTTAGATTTACACCAAATGTTTCTAGTTTTAGAGACATGAAATCTCTTGTTTACCCATGCATTGTGATGGGTTTCTGCTCATTGAGGGACCTGCTGAGCCTCTGCTTGTAGATCTCACTCTGAAATCAGGAATAGCATTGGTGGACTGAAAAACACTCCCTCATCTTCCTTTAATCTGAATTGTTGTAAGCATTATGAGGTGTTTAATAAATTAAAAGGACTAGGTGGTTCCTGAAAAAGTGGTGTGGCCAAAAAAAAAAACCCCTGGGGTTTATAAGATGTGGTTTCAAGGTAAAAATGTGCTGCTAGTTCATAAAGAGTGAAATGAAGCTGGAGAGGACCAGGGATCACAAAAGCTAAAAACAGGAGCGGTACCGTCAGGCCCCTCGGGTTCCGATGCTCTCTGTTACAAATCTCAGATTCGAGTAATTCTGTGGAAAGCCGAACACGACATGATGAAGGGAAATCATGAACCAAGAGATGCCAAGTACCAGGAGAATGGATTGCATCAAGCACTCATAAATCCTCCAAATCCCAGTCCCTTCTGGATGGACACGTCGGCCAAGCTTTCTACTCTTGTGGTGTTTCTTCAGTTTTCTTTTCCTTTTATTAAGCCTCATTTAAAAATTATTCTCTACTTGTTGAATTAACAGAGCTTGGGCAAATGGAGTGCCTTTAGTTTTTGTTTTTGGACACGGACTCCCTATGTAAGGCAGGCTGGTTTTCCATCTAAGATCCTCCTGCCTCAGCCTTCCAGGTGCTCAGGTCACTTAGAGACGAGCGCTGCCTTCCTAACTCTGGCTGTCCTACACATGTCAGAACCTCCACGTCCTCCTCCAACGCCCGCTCGGCACAGGCCCATCGCTTTCCCTTTCTGCGGTTCAAGTCCTATTGACTTCTCAAAGCCCTACACAGTGTCTTGCTATCTCTATTTACCAATTTCTCTCTAAGGTCTTGAAACAAACTTTGTGTGCATGTTTTGTGGTTTATAATGAGGAACCTCCTAAGAGAAATGGCTTTTCATCTATCATCGTGAAGCAGATTGTCTCAGCCACCTATTCGTAATCCTTGGGATTAACAATGACAAAGATGTCGAACATATCCCACTCTTCTATTTTTAAAATCCCTTCTCATCCACATCTTCTGTAACACTTTGCATCAAATGGGAAAAATCCGTGAAGGTTGATCTCATGAGCAAGTGATAGATCTGTTAGCACTCGTCTGGTTAAGGGAAGGAATCACACAATAACACCTCCCCAGTCTTCACCAACTCCAAAATGTTCCTAATTTGCTTGCTTAAGTGCTGGAGTCCCTGGCACCAGGAAGGTCTCTGCGTTCATGGGAGTTTGGATGACCTAGGGTTTGATGGGGAAGCTGGAGATGTCCGGTTCCTTGCGTGCTTCCCTGCCCTTCCCACTACATGCTTAAGAAGGTCATTCTAAAGAGGGGAAGTGGACTGACCTTGCGGTAAGACATTGACCTATCCATGGAAATGCACATTTATAGTAACACTAATTTTAGGACTGGGCATGGCCATAGAGAAAGAGGATTGCTTTAAAATTATGCCAATTTCTTGGCAGGGAGCAGGATTTATAGTACGAGACTCTTGTTACGGGAATTCCTGACATAAGACTCTTGTACCTAGGAAGTGCATCTCACAGAAAAGAGGGTCAGGAGATTAGTAAGACATTAACTTTTTATTCCTGTGACTGGCGATATTTATACCACTATTTTTTTTTTTTTTTTTTGGTCTTTTTCATTTTTATCGGTACCAGGGATTGAATTCACGACCGCCTGCTTGCAAGACAGGTGCTTATGTCGCTGAGCTAAATCCCCAGCCCCTTGTCTTTTTCTTTTTTATCTGTACCAGGGATCAAACTCAGGAACGCACACTTGCAAGGCAGGTGCTTATGCCGCTGAGCTAAACCCCAGCCCCTATACTACCATTTCTAATTTCAAATCAAATGATCAGGTCTTCTGACAGGTACTATATTTTTAATGTTGAGAATGATAGTTGCTGAAATTTAAATAACACCGTGTACCTGGGTAAAGAAAGAACAGGCAGCTATGGCAAGTGTGCCAGCTCGGAATACAAGCAGAACCCACACTGGCAGAGCTCGATCTGGCTGAATAACATCCTTGGTGTGCTGGGCAGAATTCCAGGATGAGGCCAGTGTTTCTGCTTTCTGGCACAGCTACTCTCTGGGTTATGAGACTAATAAGTTTGACTCTAAAAATTAGGGTATGTGCTGGGGACCTAGTGTGTAGCTACGCAGTGGACCGCAGGTTTTCTTTCTCTATGGAAATTTTGTCATGGATTTCATGCTTGGGGTTAAGTTCTGAATATTTTTGTTGTGGGTAATGCAATATAAAACACATACACATACACACCAGCTTCTTCACCATGTCAAAAAATATTTCTAGTACACTTTGCACACATTGTTTACTCTTTTAAATAGTGTGGGCCTATTGGTGAACAGTAACGACAGTATCTTTTCAATAAATGTAATCAAACGGTCAACACTGAAGATTCTTTTTTTATTTTAAAGAGAATAAAACAAAAGAGGGCAAAGCCAATCTGAACAGAACAATACAAGCAACACAGCACTTCATAACAAGACAACTGGATATCAATAGTAGCTACCATAATGTCTCTTTTCTTCGAAATAGTTTAGCATACCTTCATACCCAGTAATATCAAACATAACAAAATAGTATAAAACCATTCAAGAGAATGAAAGTATTACAGGACATTTAAAACCAAATAACAGAAAATGAACAATGGATACTATAGTATCTCATTTTCCTTAAAAATTTGTTGATACTGTCATGCACATTAAAATCCAGTAAGACACAACATGACAGACCCAATGGAAACAGAAGAACAAAAGCATGGTAGGACTTCAAAGCAAGATGATAGTAAATCAGCAAGGCTGCCATAATGTCTTGTTTTCTTCAAAGTAGCTGCTCATACCGTCAACACTGAAGATTTTTTAGATTCCAGCGCACATGGGATAAAGCAGCGTAGTAAGCGCAGGATGTGGGGGGAGAGGGTGGCGCCTAGGAGGAGTGCTTGTTACACATGGTGGCCCGAGAGGGAGGATTCCAGCGCTAGATGAACGGAGAGAGGAACAGCTCTCGACACAGACACTGAACCAGGGCTCTAAGCCAGGGAGCAGCAGGGCAGAGGTCCGGGGCAGGGAGACTTGGGCATGTTCCAGGAAGCCAGTGTAGCGTGGGTGAGTACCCAGAATGGCCTGTAGTAAGAGATAAGAATGGGGAACTCACCAACCACCTCCTAATGTTTCACGGTTTCTGCATTTTTGGAGAATCTTTTCTACTGTGCCTTTTCTGGGACTGCTTCGAAGACAGGCCCTATTTAAATGCATAACTCACACAAACAGGCTCGCGGCAAAAAGCGTGATGTCTCCAGAAGGACAATGAGTTTCCTTCTATCTTCAGAGGAGGGTGGGAGACCCCGGGCGGCTCCCTGGTGGTTCAGGATGCCAGGAGATGCCAGTGCTGTGCTCCAGGGAGCAGAGATCCTGCAGTCCTTCACCAGGTGGTGGGATATGTCCATCACCCCACCCCTTCCACAGTTCTCTTTGTCATTTGTTTCCTGTCCCCGTCTTCACTAATGTTACCCTGTTTTAAATATCTTCAAATTTTTTGTTTTAAATTTCTTCAAATGAGGTACAATAAGAATAAATCAAAACCATTACATATATGATCTAAGAGCCTTGTCTTTAAAACTTTGACTCATATGAAATCTATATGTTAAACAATCATTTAGTATCTAGGGAAGGTAGCTTAAATTAAAAGAATAAATGCATAATTTCACTCCTGAGGTTAGTTGTGTATACAAAGCGTAACAGTAAAATTGAAACGGGCAGGCAGTGAGGCCTCCTGTACTGTGCAAAAGAAGGCGATGTGGACGAAGCCTGCACTGGGTGAGAAGACGCTGAGAGGAGAAGCTCCCCCTGAACGTTGGGGTGAGCCGAGGGTGTGGCGCTGAGTGCACAGAGCCTGCCAGGGTGCATGACTGGTATTTCTCATTGACAGTACGTGTGATAGATGACACACAACACACAGCATGTCACACAGAATGTGGCTGTGTATGGATGGTGATTTTCTTGCAGTGATGTACCCAGAAGTGACTTCTTTCATTTATTCAAAATGATCACATGGACTTAGGCTAGCAATAATGTGATTTTTAAACGTATAAGTGCCCGTAAATTTGCATCGAGTTGGACTGGTATGTTTAAAGAGCTTCAGCTGACCACACTTTGTGAACAGACATTGAATCTGGAGAGCAACTTTCAGATAGAGAATTGAAAATTCTAGATAAAGGAAATATTTGGGCAGGGAGAGGTACTCCAGGGATCATTAGCTTGAAGAACAGACTTATTACAGAAAGAGAAAAGAAATGTGACAGCCTTGAATACTGGCCTAAAGAGTTTAAAACCTACAATCCAGGCAATAAGGATTAATATCTTCTTAAAACAATAAATCTAAGGCTAATTTTGGGGGTCACTAGTCTGTGATCCCCGTTACCCTGTTAGCTAAGAGGGGAGCAGGTAGGAGCCTTTGTCCAGGCAGGTGTCCCAGTGGGCAGAGAGTGAACACTGAGTCTTTTAAGCTGGTGAATGAGAGACACAGGTGTCATGGGACATTATAGTGACACTGCAGCTGTGCAGACAGGGCAATGACAGGTGTATGGGGCAATTCAGGCTGGGGACAGAGTGTGACACAGACAGACAGGACACACTCAGGGCACACCCCAAGACAGAGAAGGGTGCCATGGGTGAGCATCTGGGCAGGGCTGCCCACCGAGGCTGCACACGGTCACACCATGGTGAGTCAATTACTCCAGGAGGTGACTGACTCCAGATCTGCACCTGTGACAATAAAGTCATATACTAAAGTTTTCTAAAGTTCCATTTAATTCATAAAATGGTAATACTAGCATTATTGCAAGAATTAAATACTCAAGATCATAATCACTATACTAGTTTATAGAAAGTTCTTAAAAACTCAAGCAAATTTTGCTATTGGAATAGGATTTTGGGGTCTAAAAGTAGGTCTTAGAATTAACTGCAGGGGTACAAAATAAGCTGAGAATACAGGGGAAACAGAGAGAGAATATCACCAAGGAAGAGAAGAATATATCAACCTAGACACTGATAGACAGCTGCATGTAGAATTCAGGTAAATCAATCAATCAAACAAACAAACTGGATAAGGACTGAAAGAAGGAAATACTTTCTCTCAGGCAGGAGAGAAGGTATTTGATCTTTATATGAAAAAGATGCAAAAACAGAGGATCACAGGTGGTGTGGTCTCGGGATTGGCGTCTGACTCCTAGAGCTTCAGGCTGACTCGGGACTGTGCTTTTAATCTTTTCATGTTTGTCTTGAGGAGAGGACAAGGGAGCTGTGATTCACCAAACATTTTGCACAATGCTTAGCAAGGAAGTACCTAAGAATTGTGCGTTTATTGCTGATAATTATCTGATAACATTGAAACCGGCTTTATAAACAGAAAGTGCTACCCCATGGAAAATAATCATTACAACCAAGCCAGGCTCTCTGGTGTACAAATGTGTGGGACATGTGCTTGGCTGCTACCGTAATTGGCCGCCAGCCTGCTGTTTTGTTATGCTGGGAGAGGGACTGCATGTCCTGTGGAAATTATTTGCTCTTGGTCCAGGGGGACGTAAGTTTCCATTAGATTATGAGCTCCCTGCACATAGCCAAGTGGGCATAGAACCACTGCAAAATTTCTTTAAATCATGCTTAAAATTTCTGCATTCGGTCCTGGCCTTCCCCTGGCTTTCTACAGTACGTGTGCCTTGAAGAGATGGCATCTCCTTAGATGCAGCCTGCCGGGTGACCTTGGGTACCACGTGTTCTAAGTCACAGCCTCGTGAGAGTTTCCCATGATTGCCAAACGGAGAGTTTCCCATGATTTACACTCACCTCAGTGTCCCCAGTGAGCTAGATCTGGGGCCCTTGAAGGCTACAAAAGTCCTAGTGTGTGCAAGAACCTTTTGGAAGATATAATACTTACAATTTACAGGCATCCTCCTGCAGACTTTGCACCACCCTGAGATGAGCTGAAACACCCCTAATAGAATATAAATGCTACAGAAATATGGCATTTTAGGTGATAATTTGAGCATGTTCAGTACTGATGCAAATTTTTCCCAAATTCTTCCAGCCTGAGGTTGGGTGAATCCAGACACAGATCAGAAGCCAGTGTGGGCTCTAAGGTCCCTCGTGCCCGGGCTGGATTCAGTTCCAGTCTCTCGCTGGCTCACCTCTCTCCTCTTTCATTCAGGAAATCCTTTTTCAGAGCCTGCCCTGCTGGTGAGATGCCTCCCCATTTCTCATCCTAAGACTGTGTGTCCATGCTGAGGCCCCCAATGACTGGTTGGAGGGGCCGCATGGATGGGAAGACATTTGTAATTCATTTCTCACACACTACTGAGACCAAAGCTTCTGGATTTGATCATCTGAACATTTCTCAAATTCCTGCCTTTTCCCCTTCGTTTTCGCTGAGTCTGTTTGACGTCAAGCTGCCTCCCAGCCGGCAAGGGCTGCCTGACTGCTTTTTCACCCACCGTGACCTCTCTACAATCTTTCTCCCCCATCTCTCCCTGGAGCTCTATTTTGTGCACATAACTGAGATGCGATCTTGGGTGTCTACATGTCAGCAGGCTTCCAAGGATTCTCCATCTCGGGATAAATGCCTGAAAAGTTCCATGATGTCCCTGCTGCTCTGAGGAAAGGTTTTCCAACAGAAATGGTAAATTCAGTGGCTGCGTCTTGTGAGGGCCATTCCATCTCCAGCCAAGTCCAATACTCAAGGCTGAAGTGTCACTGATCATAACACAGCCAAGGCCAGACCAGGTCTTTTTGCTGCCACCTTCGAAAGCTTAGGGTCACTAAAAATGCAACCAGTCAGGTAAAACCAGTCCTTGGCTTATTGCTATCCTGGAGGGAAATGTTCAGTTTGGAAGATAACTAGAGAATTTCTGAGGTCTCCCTGGGGTGAAGACCAGAGGTCCTGTCTGTACTTACCATGGACTCATGGTGCCATTTAGCTCAACCCATAGCTGCGATCCCCTGCCCGTGCCGTGCCTCCTCATACGCTGATGCTCAGTGATGAATGAACCATTCTATAACAGTGCACGCGTACTTGATAGAAAGGAAGTTCACCATGTCCTCTTCTTCTTACTCACAGGGAGTAATCCACACTCAGACATGATGAAGCCTTGGATGTTGGAGGTTTTCTGTCACAGTCACTAAACTCCTGGTTCACTGCATTGTTGACATTTGTCTTTCTACCTCTTTGATAAAACTGTTTAATGAGTTTTTAGTCCAAGTAACAAAAACTTTATACACACAAAACCTTTTGGTCTATACTGAAGAGTGGTATTCTGTAATACTTGGAAACCTGTGGCATTTACCCATGGGAATCTCCATCTACCTCCCATGGAGCACACATCTGGGAATGGAGCAGGAGACCAGCACGCTCACTGTTCTCCGGGGTCTCATCCCCACTCAGACTACTGACTGTCTGAGAGGAGCAGTTGTATCATCAGGAGTGATGCGCCAGGCTCTGGGAGGACTAACTCCACTTCTACAACTGGCGATAAGAGTTTGCCATGTGTGAGTCCCAGACAAGAAGTATCCCCGTCTAGAGCTGTAGTCTAATAGAGCTTCTGTCTTCGTGCTAGGGTACAGTACTTCTGGGAATTTCTGCAATAGTCCCTTCGAAAGTCTATAGCTTACCTCACTTCGTTTAAGCAAAAAATAAGTTAAAAAGAAAGCTCAGGAATTGCTCAGGGGATGGTGAGTCTGACATATCCAAGGGAAGATGAAATTTGTTCTTAATCTGTGACAGCTCCAGGGTGGAGAAGAAAACTTGCTTTCAAGTTAACATTGTGTGGGTTGCAAATGGTCCTGCTGGACCACTCATGAGTTATGTGCTCAAATCAGTCTTATCCTTGAAGTTTCAGTTTTCTTTCCTGGCAAATGAGCTTCACAGATGAGGCTGTTTTGGAAGAGTATTTTGGAGTGAGGAGACAAGACTGAAGGCATGTGACGCTTACATCATGTAGTGCTGGACCCATCAGCAGTGATCAGTGCATGAGATCTTAATAGATCTCACATCCTAACAGGCTCTAACCCATGAGAACACTGGCTTTGGTCACTTGATAAAACAGATATTTTTTTCTGAGATGGTGGATACTATTCTTGGCAGAAAAGTCTTATTTGAAAAGTGGTACTTTTAACATCTCTCATGCAACAGATATTGATTGTAAATATTGAACATCTGGAAGTATCGAGAGAGCAGTACAACTGTTTTTTATTTTCTTAGTTTTGTTTTTATATGGAATTAAACATTTCTAGTATACCATCTTAGTGGGTGATTTATTATTAGGAATCTTGTCCTTACCTTTCAGAGCAATAACTTTAATCACAGTTTATTCAGTCTGAGGGTAGTTTTATTCATATGTCTATCAGTAGCATTAGGCAAAATCCAGTCTGCATCAGCTGCATTATACAGCTATGCCAAAAGATTCAAATAAAACAGATATTTAAACTTAAGCTCCCTGGCAGTGCATGGCACATTCTGCATCTTTAATTATAATAAATTGTGAATGATAAAACTGCTGCTAAAATACACCAGAGAGGAATAGTGTATGAAGACAACTTATTGAATTGATATTTATTTGTATGTCAGGACCTTAACCTGTCACCATGTGCAAAGCAGAAACCTGTTAGTTGGCTAAATGATACTGCTAATACTCTCACTATTGTGCTGCTGTCCACGTCAGCGGCAAAGAGACCTGAGCAGTGTGCACTGTCAGAGCAAAGGGTAGCCCTGGAGAGAGGCGAGCATTCGTGCTTGATCTGACTGTGTGCATCTCCTTGCTTCATTAGCACAGAAACTGTCTCTGAAGGGGCGCACCAGGTCCAGCACGGAGAGGACCGGGGCTTTATTTGCCTCCCCTAGACACACAAGTGTGATTTTTCAAGTTAACTTTCACTGCACTTGGCTCAGGTGTCAGGCTCTATATTTATCTCCTGTGAGGCATGCGTTGAGAGCCCTGGAACGCTCAGGATGTGAATGGCTCGCACATGGCAGGATAACCTTGCTGACAAATGAATGGCTGAGACCCTGTGCTCCTTTCTGGGCTCTTATCCGCTGTGCCGTGCTGTACAAATCATGTGTTTACTTTCTTGGTCTCCTCCAGCAGTCTCTTGAAGCCAGTCTTGAGCTCCTACGTGTGGGTGAGCATGCTCTTCTAGAAGCTGGTGAGCAGAATTCTTTTTGTTTAGAAGTGTGGCTGTGTGTGTCTTTACAGTTGATGGTCTACCACCTACTAACCAACAGTCCCTGCTTTTCACCTCTCTAAGATGACAAATGCTTTGTGGGAGAATGATTAAATCTGTGATGCTACTTTTAACATGTTTATAAGCTTGCAATGAGGTAGATAAAGAAATTTGGCTTTTAGCTTTTAAATTGAGTCTTTCTGCAAGTCTCTAAATTCTTCCTTTGAAATTCTTGTTTGTACATGTTATATCTTTTACTTAAAATCAGAAAAGCTGAAAATTTCATTAAGTTTAGTTGAGGATGTATTCCTTTTTATTTTCTAGATTGATCTGTCATATCCTAGATTTTTTTCATATTATACTTTAATTTCTGTTTATCTTTTCATAAGTCTTTTTGAGTAATAATCTTTTAAAAAGAATAACCTAAAATCCTGACCCCTTAGATTTTTTCAAGCTTGAAAAGTCATTTTTAAAATTAGAGTAGACGCTGAGTGACCTTTGATTATGGTTCTCTGCAAGTGTTTGTTGCCTGTTGTTATGACTGGCAATTATATTTGGAAGGGAAATAGAAATATCCAATCCCTTTAAAAATTTAATTGTTAGAAAAAATATTTTTCCATATCTAAAGTTTATTGATAATTGGTGATCATGGACAGTTCATTTGTTAGGGGCATCAAATATTATTGTGAGGAGGTGAGACATTTATTACATAGCAGAGCTTTCGAATGCTGTATTTCACGCATGGATATAGGGAACCTTAATCACTGCAAACAATTCTGCAGTAGTTTCTCATCCAGAAAGTAAACTAAAGGACGTACTATTTCAGACACAAGATTTATTGCTTGTATGAGACACCAGTTCACTGACTTTCTTGCCATTCTGCAAAGAGAAGTGGGAATCACATGGGTTTCTTTACTTTTCATGAAGACCGCCGGGTTTTGTTATTTGGAGTATGATTTTCCAGTGCCGTGCAGGTCTGGGGAAATTGTTCTGCCCAACTTATAAAAGTGCCAGCTCCTTGTCCTGCTTTGCATGAGAACTCAGGAGTCAGGTGGAATGTGGACTGAAATCTGGACTGATTTTTTCCCAGGTAGACCTAAGCAATAAAAGCAGGTTTTCAGGTTGGGATCTGAGACTCCTGTAATCCCGATGCGGTGGGGGTGGAGAGGAAATGGAGAAATATTACCAAATGCCGTGCTACACAAACACCAATTATCTGGAATCTGAGCCTTTTGTAAAGGACCAAGACAATTTTGAAAGTAATTGTTCTAAGAGTTTAAGAAAGCAGACACCTGAGAAAAATAAAACAATTTTCACCTGGGAAAAAAGATAAGCTCCTGAACTCGGAAGAACTGTTGTCTGGTAACACAAAGCACACTTTTAAGAAAAGGCGTTTCAGTGCTGACAAACCAGTGGCAAAGGGTTTAAGGTTGCAGAGTGGGAACATTAAGTGAGAGGACCTTTTCCCCGCAGCAGAGCAATCCTGTCCTATGCCCCTGTGACCTTGGCTCGCTGGCCTCTGGGTACGAATTTCCTGTTGAGAATAATATTGAGGGATTTCATCTGACACACTTAGTATTCACGAACTAACCTTCACAGTAACAGGGCTTTGTTTTTTTAATCACAAGATTTTGAAATTAAGAAGGAATGCTACAAAATGAGTGCAAAAAGAAAATAGTAGTGGTTTTCTAAAGACTGCTTCTTCAGTGACAATTTCAGGGTGTCACCCCTCCAGCTCCACCTGGACGCAGTGGACCAGGACTAGAAAGCAGGTCTTGTGGCAGGGGCCTGGAGTCCCAGTGTTGGCTAAGCGATTCCCTTGCACAGGAACAATCAATGGTTCCCCAGGAAAAGGAAATCATTTGGAACTATAAGGGCACAGTGAATACATAAAGAATATCATCTGGTAAATAGTTTTGTTGCTTCTGTGTAGAAGTAAAACAAATTGGCTGAGCCTTTTTATTTTACAAATGGGTGTTAACAGGCCATGGATTCACAATCAACGTTCTAGTCCTTTCTTTAAGGAGAAAGAGAAGGCAAATTCTGTGCTGTGTCTGCTGACAAATGAAGCCACACAGGGAAGCTGTAGCACTTTTACGTGGATGCTTGGTGCAGCACCCTGCTAAACAGTTGAAGATGTTTTGCAACACACCCAGAGACCTTTGTCACAGAAACACTTGTACAGAGGAGGAAATGACACAAAATTGGCTCACAGTGAGTAGGGGCCTGGAGGTCAGGCTGGCTATGTGTGCTGCCAGCTCCACAGTGTGCTCTTGGGAAAGGAGCCTCTGTCCTCCACTGTGCAGTTTAAACCTACATAAGCACAAGTATTAGCTTGATCTCTTACCCTGTGTCTTCTCCCTGTCTTCCAGATGTAAATACACCTTTCTCATGGTGTATTTTAAGAAATGAAAAAATATATTAGTCATATATTAAAATATATTAAAAGATATTTAATGACGAATTCAGTTTAATTTAAATTCATTTAGAGACCGATGCTGTCCTATTCTGGAACTTCATTGTTACCCCATTTGAATGGACCAGGTGCCATCGTGGGGGTCCTTGTAGCTCATTCTGGGAATTATAGAAATTGGCTCATTATCATGTATTGGTTCACTCAATACTGTGTTTCTTAGCATAAAACATGAAGTATAGTATATTTTTAGATCAGACAAAATAATTTTACTAAGTTAACTAGACTTTTTTTTTTTAATCAAGGAATCTTTAAAACTCAACCCATGTGGTAGTCAGTGCCTATGATCCTAGCTACTTGAAAGAGGCTGAGGCAAAAGGTTTGCAAATGCAAGGCCAGCTTGAGCCATGAAATGAGAAACTGTCTCAAAATAAAAAAGGGCTAGACATACACCATGCGTGCCTAGCATGAGCAAGTTTCTGGGTTTAACATCCAGGAATGTAAAACAGCAGAGATCCTGAGCTCTACAACACCAATGCCTGATGAAGGCACTGCCTTGTGGGTCCATGTTTCCTCAGGGAGTCATTCAAAGATACGTAGGGAGCACTGACTGGACCTCACTGGCAGGCTCTAGGGCAGTGGTGGGGAACCTATGGCACGTGTGCCACAGTGGGCTGCTTATTATCACTGAAAGCTCTGAAAGGTTCCTCATCCATGCTCTAGGGAGTCTCTGCTGTTTCTCCTCTGTTAGAAATAATCACCATTTTAACGATGCAGGATCTTTACAGGTCATCGTTCTGAATACTGTTCATCAGGAATAAACCTTTTAGTGATTGTAGATGATGGAAATGTATGTTGAATTTTGTGGACCCTTTGCCCAGGAGCCCCTGCAGGCAGAAATAGTGATCTGTCAACTTGGTGGACCAAACATGGCCCAAACAGCTGAGAGTGATATTCGGAGGAGGAGAAGGAAGATGTTAGCGGAAATGAGCCCCTCTCCTGCCCTAAGCTCCCCAGGATGGCCTTCCTGCAGGTGCAGTGCTCCTGAGGAGCCCCTGCTCCTGGCCCCCCCTGGGGGTGTGAACCTCTGCTTTTTATTTTAGGGGAAACTACAGCTGCCCTTTGTCAGGCTAGTACACCTTCTCCTCAGCCTCTCTGGGGCTGGAGCTGGGGCCAGCTGGGGGCCCAGGTGGAGCCTTCACCCCTGTCCTATGCCTTGGTTCCTCTGGGACCTCAGCGAACCTCTGCAAAGCTTCTTCCCTTTCAGCCTTTCAAACTTCTGCATATTACGTCCTGGTACTCTACTCATAATATTGTTCAAAAACTTCTGTTTTACCACATGAAGCTAGGAGCCAGGATTAAGCAAGAGAAGAGGCAAATCCTGATGTCAGGAGCAAACAGAAAGGAAGCTCACTATAATCATTCCCATTCTCTTCTCCATGCCATTAATATTCCTCGGGAGTAGCCCACATGCCATCTTAGTCTCCCGACTCTCCCTGTGGATCTTCTGTACATAGCAACAGGCAGAACATTTCTGAGACTGAAATTCTGTAGAATAAATAAAAGCAATTGAAACCATCTGAATGGCCTTTTTTAAAAAAGAAAAGAACTTAATAATTATTTGCCATGGCAGAGTAACAGCTATGAAGCCAGGTTTGTTTTCAATGTTTAGTGATGGAAATCGACTTTTAACAGTTTCCATGATGCTCACAGGTTTTACAGCAAACACCGTAAGCATCAGAAGCAGAGCTAGTTCCCAACACTTACACCAGGGCCCACTGGATTTTACAAAGGCCACTGAGCATCACTGAAGTGAAGTGGAGTGTTTACCCCGTGCACACCAGAGTGCAAACTTGGTTTCCCTTTCTGCAGATTTGAGGTTTTACCTCCACCGCAAACTCTGTCTCCCAAGCCATCCTTCCCGTTTTTATGGCTTCACCTATAATCTGTACATTGGAGACCCCCAATGTATGTATCACATTACCCAGTGTTCTCTTCAGTTTTGGACCCAAAAATCTCTATGCCTGCTGGTAAAATTCACACCCATCTTGACTGGAGATTGTCTAATCCCTTTTAACACACAGCCTTGTCATTATGTTGTTTCTATGATGTATATTTTTATGTTCAAATTACAATATAAGCATCTTCCTATGCTTAAATCTATTTTAGTGTTTAGTAAAATGCATTTATTTTCTGAAAATTCCCTTTTGTTAAATGAATAGATTGTATATTTTTCCTCTTCTCTACTGGGTTACAGCAAAGCATTCTGATTATAAATATGCAAAGTGCTTAGCGTTTCATGAGAAGCTTTTTTAAATTATTGGTTAACGTGTGCTTTTATAGCTAGGTGGTACTGACCTGAAACTATGATCTACCATACCCCAGCTCTGTGGCCTTGGGTACGTCAGCAATTGTCCCCGTGTCCCCGATTCGCTCTCTGCAAAATAAGAATAATAAAAGATCTGCCTCAGAATGCAATTGGTCAAAATAAGCAGGTTAATATAGCAGCATTTACACAACTGCCTTTCATATAGTAACATCGGATGGCGACGATATAATCTTACATTTAAGTTCAAGTAGGTGGTAGTGTCCTCCTTCCACAAATGAGTAGGCACACTCAGAGAGATTAAGCAACTGGTGCAGGGCCTTGCAGCTAGTTAGGGAAGACAGCAACATTCAGCCAAGACAGGTGTAACCTTACCGTCTCCAGCCCTGGTCCCAGTCAGCCCTCACACTCACGCACACACTCACACACACACCCTCCTTTCATCTTGCTACTCAAGCCTGAAACATGGGGTTCACTCTGGATTACTTTATTTCCCACATATTACAGGATAGATATTCACATCGTCACCTGAGTGTCTCCTCCTCGGCTCTGTGAAATGTTCCTGAGATAATCCCCGCAGCCACTTCTTCACGCGAACAATACAACCTCCTGCCTAGATGAGTTCAGCAGGCTTCCTCTGACCTTCCCTTTGCTCTGTTCGCCGCAATGACGCCAGGCCGTTTCCTAAAGCTGTGTTTTATCTACATTCCCTCCCTAAAGATCTGCGTGTCCTCTTTCAGAGTTTTAAAGATAAACTTCCGGGAGAATGAATTCCTGTTTATTGAAGGCAATGTAGCTTATCTACTGGTATGTTTTGTGCCCACGTTTCTAGTCATTTTCCCTGTTCTAAACACGACACCAAAACTTTACCCACAAGATCGGATCCCTCTATGTGGCCTCTCATGCCGAGGTTTCTTAAGTCTCCTTTGGGCAAAGTGCCTTTGCTCTCATGTGCACCACCCTGGCCTCTTTCCCCAGAGCTGTGTTCCCCTGTCCTCAGATAAAATGTCACCTCCTCCACAACTGTTCCTAATCACCCTTCTCCAGGCAGCCTAAGGGTCAATGTCACCCCATCTGATCCTCGTCTGTCCGTCTGCCCTCCTCATCCCGTGAGCTCCTTGTGGAGAAGGAACCTGGGTTACCAGTCCTCATGTTTCTTTAGTGGGTCTTCACACTTTGTCCTAATTAAAAGCCCAGAATAAAACTCCTTGAGGAATTTATTTTATGGTGTTCCCCTAGAGGCTGCAGATAAATAACACATCACTGTTGTTGCTGAGTCAATGCAAGTATAAATAAATCAAAAACCAACTTCGTGATTCAAAGTGTAAGAGGAAAGCAACTTCAAATGAAATCTGCAGATTGCAACACAAAAGAGTGTGGCAGGGGAAAAAGATCCTCTCAGAGCCTGGAGACATGAGGGAGGGCACCAGAGTCTGGGTGTTAATCTGTTGGTGACAGACAGGCCAGAAGGGTCAGGCCACAGCACGGGGCTGGCAGTGCTGCCATGTGGGCAAAGGGTTGAGGGCAAGAGAAGATTAGGGAAGGACGCGCTGCAGGGAGAAGCGAGCTCAGAGTGGCAGGTCCTTCTTAAAAACTTCCTTCTCCGGGGAAATGAGGACCAGCAAGGGCCTGCGGGAACCTGGATGAGAAGAATTGTGGGCGAGAGCACAGCTGTGCTTCTACAGCTGATTAAATCAGCTCAGCACAGTGATTCTCAAGTGCGGGGAACACGAGAATAACCAAAAGTGTTTCGCTCGCTGCTTGTGATGCCTGAGGGATTCTTCACTGCTGTACTGTGTATTTATCATCCTCATTATTATTGTGATTTTTATTTACTCCAGTTTTTCAAATCTCCACGTAGGTCTGTACTTCCCAACTCACTAATTAGGATTTTGCTCCCATCAGTAGAGTTCATGAATCCCTTTAAAGAAGTCATTGAAAATTTGTATTTCACTTTGTTCTTAGTGATTAAGTTTGGGGATCTCAGCTCCTGAATTACAGTATGTTTTCCTTATGTCCTACTTTGGAGCTGTAAGAACAGGATAATGTCTTCAGTGGAGTGGCCAAAATGTGCCCCTTGGTGAAGTTTTGATTATCCAGTCCTCAGAATTTCCACCTTCTTTTGAAAATGATCTCTCATCAAGAGTTTTATGATGACACCCGTGGGTGCGTCTGGCCCTGGAGCAGGTGACCTGCCCCTCACCGGGGCCCTGGTTCTGCTCCTCATCCCAGATGCTCTCCCCTCTCTACTTGACACAGGTCTCGGGGGCAATGTTTTAGTCCATTGCCATTTTTCTGAACCCCCTCCCCATAACAGCTCTTGCTCCTCTGCAACATGGCACCCTGAAGCTCTCTGAAGTCTGTTTAGTCTTGTTGACAGTTCTGAGAAGGGGCTACACCACATGTCAGAGCCGCCCATCAATACTCCGTATTTGGAGTCAATTTTGGAGGTGCCTGGCTAATGCCAATCTCAACACATCTTGAATGGAAGCATGAGGAGCTCATCAGTGAATGAATTTAGTTCCTTAGTCATTGTAGACAGAGAAGAGAGCCATGGGAACTGCGGGTGACCCAATACAAATACACCTGTGACCCAAATACACCTGTCTTGGTTACTTTTCTCTCCTTGCTGATAACAAAATACCTAACACCCAAAATTAGAGAAGAAAAGGTTTATTTAGCTTACAGTTTGAGGAGGTTTCAGTCCATAATCAGCTGGTTCCAAGGCAGGGAGGCCTGGCACTGGGGCAACACTTCAAGGCAGCAGCCAGAGCAAAAGGGAAAAACACGCCTCTTCTCCTCACTTATAGGTACACAGGCCATCCCACCGCTCCACCTTCTGGGTGGGTGTAGCACCCACAAATTCGCCTTACCCTCCTTTAAACAGGATGAGGATGTTTACAAAGTAGGAACCCTGGCTCCCTGCTAAGTCTCTCAGTTACATTTCTAAACTTCTCGAGTTGACACAGTACGTTTACCAAAACAGATTCTGCTTTTGGACTTTGGTTCTTCAGTTTGGCCAACGTAGGGGGAGGGTAGTTGAAGAAATTGGGGGTTTACTGTGAGTCAGATGTTGGCAGGAGCCCAGGTAAGGTAACTTGATGACTGTGTGTCTTCTTATCGAGGACATGGGAAGATTAGATGGAGGGTAAGCTCTAATTGATAATGAGGTAGCAGCCCCACCGGGTAGGAAAGGGGTGCAGGGTATGTGTGGCTGGGCACCTTCCTGTTCTGTATTCACATTTGACGGCTGTGTGATCTTGTTTCCTCTTGAAATATATTGATTTCCTTCAAGGGTTCTTGTCTAATGCTAATGGTGTATGAAATCATTTGTGGTCAGCAGGAGAACACAGATGCCTAGCTGGGAGTGCCGGATGCTGTCTGGAAATTCCAAGGCACACCTGATAGAACCGGGCCAACCCTGCTGCTGGGCTGTTTGTCTATTTCTCATGCTACAGTTCTTCATTATTTCATGAAATGTCTGTATATAAAATCCAGTTTCCACAACTTTGATTCCTATTTAAATGAGATTAAAGTTCCTTTGTAGTTTCTCCCTAACTCCTATATGGCCTGGCCAACACAAGTGGGTAAAGAAATTCAAAATTTCATGTCTGTTTTGTCAGGAATGTGATGATAATAAGAACCACCAGAAGAGACCAATCTGCATGTAATAAGTACATTACCCCCAAATTGTTTAGGGAATTCACCCTTTTGTTGGTCTCACACCATAAAAATCAATTTGTTATGCAAATTCCATCAGCAGACGTGAACCAAAATGGAATAGAATTTTAATTTTATTTATTGAAAGTTACTTTTTAAAAACAAAAGGGTCTTCCCACTTATTATACAGAGAAGTAGCTTCATAATCAGACTGTGGAATCATGGGAGAATTGAGAATTATTTTAAGTCAGCATGTTTCCGAAAAATGTGCATGTCAGTGGAATTATCTTAGTCTCTTTCTCGTTAGTGAGACACAGTATGCGACACCCAGGCTTCAAGGAGGAGAGGGTTGTTCTGCTCACATTTAGATCCACAGGTGGCTGAGTCCAAGAGAGGGCAGCAGGACAGCAGGAGGAGGAGGAGGAGGTAGAGGAGAAAGAGGAGGAGGAGGAGGAAGAGGAGGAAGAGGAAGAGCTCTTCAGGCTACCTGCTTCTTCTGTCACCTGCTTCTTCTGACCTAACCCTGCCGCCTAACAGCAAGACAGCTCAGCAGTCCCACAACCTCATCACCGTCCCACAGCTTTACTCAGGGGCACACGGACTCAGGAAGGGACCTAACCCGCAGCCACAGCAGGAACTAATGACACGTGTGGTTTTTATACCGTGCCAGCTAAACTTTGCTTTCCTCCTGAAATAGATGGAATAATCTGACATTTTTGTTTTACAGCATTTTTGTTTACTTTTTAAAACTTTGGTTTTTGCAGCTGATATAAATGTAAATATTTGAAGCATGTACAATGTGATGCTTTGAAGCGTACATGCACTGCAGGACACCTGAAGACAGCTCATGTATTACCTACATAATTGAAATTGGTGAGAAGCATTCACCTCTACTCTTACCTTTTTTAAGATTGTAAGCAGTAGATTTTCCTGTTTATAAGTTTTAAAGAATACTCATTTAGGGGTTCCAGTTTAAGATTAAAGAAAATGCAATGTATTTCAATAATTTATAGATTCAAAATCAATGGAACCATTAACAACCCTCGTGCTAATCATGTCCTTGGTAATTTCTTACATTTGTAAAGAAGTGGGAATTGGAGAAGTCAGTAGAGGAAGTAAAGCTTCGCCAATCATTTAGTGCCCTGCATTCTGCAGTTTCAAATGCATTTCTTAAGCACGAACAGCATAATAAGTGCAGTGTGTCGGAGCCCTGTCGGAGCCCAGTGCGTGATTCTCTCCACCTTTGAATTTTCAGTTTTATTAAGTTGTCACAGTTGCGTGTAACTGGCATGTGCCATGCGGTATTTGGAAGTTTGCGTGCATACAAGCCCAATGAGGAAATCTAGTTAATTAACGTGTAGTTTTTCACCTAGTCATGCTTTTCATGGTAAACACAATTACCCATTCTCTTAAACTTTTTCAAGATCACAAAGTAGCACCATTAGCTGGAGCCACCACACCATGTTAGATGATATTTCCCATGCTTACTACTCCACCAAACAGTAATTCTGCATTCCTTGAAGAACTCCTCACGATCCCCTTCTAACTTCTCCCGTCTCTGGCCACCACGGTTCTCCACTCTCTTTCAGATGATCTCCACGTGTTAGGATTCCATGCACAGAATGAGGCAGTGCAGCAGCTGACTGTCTGCGGCCGGCTTACGGAGCTCAGCACAGGGTCCTCCTTCCTCAGCCGCAGGCCCACAGACTCAGGGATTTTACAGCCGGATAGGATAGCCTGCCACTGTACTTACACATCGCAGCTTCTGTATCCATTCGTCTCTTGATGGACATTTATTTATGTTGGTTCCAAACTTTGGCTATGGTGAATTTTACTGCAGTAATGGTAGGAGTCCAACTATTTCTTCCACATTTGTATTGAGTTCATTTCCATTCTCGACATGTATGTATGTACATATATTAACATTTCCATATATATAGCATATATACAGTTATATATATGTATGTATGTATATATGAGTTATATATATATATATATATATATATATATATACATATATATATCAATGGATCATATGGGAGTCCTAATGCTTATGTTTTGAGGAACCTCGAGATTTTTTCCTATAGTGACTGGACTAATTTACTTTGCTATCAACAGTATGCAAGGATTCTATTTTCTCTGTGCCCTTGCCAACCTGGGTATCTTTGTGTCCTTTTTGTCACAACCACTCTAAGAAGAGTGAACTGATATGTCACCGTGTTTTGCATTTTCCTGATGATTAATGATGTCGAGAAGGTTTTCACACACATCTTTATCATTTATACGCTTTCTTATAAGAAATACCAGTTCAGGATTTTTACCTATTTTTGAGCTGGGTTACTTATTTACTCATTTTTTGCTATTAAGCTCTTTGAGTTTCTTATATATTTCCATATTAGATGTATATTTTGCTGATGATTCTCCATTCTGTAAGTTTTGTCTTCGTTCTGTCAATTGCTTAACTACTTGTGCAGAAATCTTTTTTTTTTTTGTTTTGTTTTGATGCAACTTTATTCTTTGCTCTTATTTCTTGTGCTTGGGTAATATTAAAAATATTACACAGAGCAATGTCATAGAGATTTTCCCAAGCATTGTTCTAGCAGTTTCATGGTATCATGTCTTTTGTTTAAGTATTAAATCCATTTTGCACTGACTTTTTAAAAGTATGTAGTGAGAGACAGGGCTCCAGTTCCTCTCTTCTGCTTGTGGATATCCATTCTTTACACCTTATCCAAGAAGTTATTCTTCCTCCATGATATGAGCTTTTCCAAAAGTCGGTTGATTATAATTATCTAGGTTTTTTTCTGAGCACTCTCTCTATGCAAATCTGTCTGTCAATGTGTCCCTATGCAAGTTTCGTGCTGTTTTAATCATTATCTGGAGTCAGGTAGTGTGGTGCCTTTGTTCTCTTTTTGCTCAAGAATTTTGTATATTTAGATTTTTATGCCTATCTATGAATTATGTGTCTTTTTTCTATTCATATGAAGTATGTTATTGCCAGGAATATAGTTCAGCAGCACAAGTGCCTGCTGGCAAGTTCAAGTCCTGAGTTTGATTCCTAGTCTCAAAAAACAAACAAATGAACAAACAAATAAGACAAAAAACAAGTGGAATTAAGAATGTCATTACTATTTTGACAGGAATTATATTGAATCTATAGATGTTTTAACAATATTGAAGCTTCAGTTCATGAACAACAGAATACCTTTGATTTATTTGTGTATTCTTCAAATTCTTTTATTGCCAAATTTTGGCTTGGTCTTAAAATATGATAAATGTGATATGCAAAAAAGATTTTTGTTTTCTGCCTCTTTTTCATATTAGTGTCTTTCTCCTTAAAGTTTACACCATTTCAGATTCCTATTTCATCTCCTTATTTTCAAGTGAGGCATTTAGTTTTGTTTTATATGGGCCAAGAGCAATAGTGTAGAAACAGAAACAGAATGGGAAAAGTTAAAACCTGCCTTAGATATCTTATCACTTGATGAAACAATGCAAGTAGTTTAAATCATTTTAAATATTACAGCTGTCTGTCATTGGCCTTGGACAAATGGCTTATTCAAGTCTTACAAAGTCCACATTAGCGTTGCTCTATCCATGGACACTGATGTGTCAACTTCATTCAGTTAAGAAACACTGAGCAAATGCAACACACTTCCAGGTGTGTCTGGATTGGCCATGGAGCTGTGGCACTGGTGTAACACATGGCCCTTCGCCCGTTTCCTCTGGTACTGTGCCTGTGTTGTGCTCCCCAGTCAACAAGAACCTAGCAGCTTTGCTTATTCAAGCTCTGCCAGCATAACGCTCTTCCGCGGTGCCTGCTGATCATTGCCTGAATCCCATGAAACTGTAAGCTGAATTAAACCCTTCCTTAGGTTGTGGGTGATGGATACTGTGTTTCAAGGAGAGAAAAGCTAAGGAATACAGACACTTGGTACCAGAGAAGTGGGGTTGTGGCCGTCACTATGCCTAACAATGTGGTTTAGAAGCTTTTGGAAATGTTTGCAGGAAGGGGTGGGAATATTTAGAAATGCTGATTAGTGAAGCCTGATAAAGCGGTAAGCAGAGCCTGAGGGGTGACTCTGGTCAGGGTTCAGAAGACCAGGATGCTGATAGAGATGCGGACAGTATGAACCAGGCTCTGGAGTTTTCCTCTGGAGAGAAGGGCTCTGTCAGCCGTTGAACCAGAGGGCGTATGTATTTCATTCTGGTAGAAAATTTGCCTCTGTTGTGCCCAGGTCCTGAGATTTCACAGGAGACTGAGATGAAGGGCAGTGGACTAATTAATATGGTGGATGAAATTTCAGAGTTGTGGTATGGGAACTACTGCTGTTTTAGTCAGATTTAGAGTGAGGATTGTTAATAAAAGCAGCATAGAACATTTTGAAAACTTAAATTTTGGCCTAGGAGAAGCCCTGTGTAAAGGTGAAGGTGTGATAAATGAAGAGATTCTTGCCATTAAAAAGAAGCCAAGTACATTGTAAAGAGGCAAGGAGAAATATGCTTTGGGGTGTCTCAAGAATCAACAAGACCGCAAGTATTTCAGAATCAAGAGCTGGGAAGTGCCAACTTTTAATTTGAAAGAGAGCCCGTGGGAGTCCTGTTCAATAAGGGATTAATTCACCATACTCAGCCGTCCAGACATTCAGAGGCTGCTGCAGCCATGGTCTAGGGGGCTCAGGTACTGCCTAAGCTGACAGCCAACCTTGATATTGTATATGTGATGTTTGTTTTACTGGCATACAAATGTAACATTTGTGAGGTCAGGAAGGCCTGGGAGGACAGGCCAGGAGCTCCTGGAGAGGACAGAATGTGAAGCCATAACAATGCAGCAGAGACCTCAGGTAGGCACGTGCAAGGAACATGCAGCTTTGCCTGAAGACAGTCGAAGCCTGAGTGGCACTGCCCAAGAGAACAAGGCTGTACGGGGTAGAACAAAGCCATAAGTTGGGATTCTCAAGTTCACTGAAACTTATGACTGCACCACCATGTGCCCTGGATATCAGACTTAGACGTTTACCCCATTATACTATCTTTTAGAATAAGAATATTTATATTGAACCATTGTACCCTAGGATTATGTAACTTGTTTTATTTTAATTATTATTATTTTTACAGAGTTCATGACTAAGAGTTCACCTTGAGTCTCTGAAGATACTTGGACTCTTGGAAATATTGGAAATTTTGAGACTTTGGGAAAGAGATTATTGTATTTATAGTTGTGCACAGGATAGTTGTATTATGTTAGTAGAATTATCAACTTTCTATTGTCTTTTTTGGGAGGTATACTACGGTTTAAGGAGATGTGTTCCAGTGTGAAGTTGACAAGGTATGGATTGATTCATCCTGACCTGTGAACTTCATTAAATTAAGAAACACCTCAGAGATTAGCAAAGCATACTCTAGGTGTGTTCTAGTGGGTCATGGTTCAATAGTTATATTAGAACAGGATTCTGATAATTCAGATGATTCTTTATTAGTAGTGATAACAGAAATATAAACTAACATATAGATATTCATTAGTTTTGGGGAAAGTAACACTCTTAAGTTTCATTTTTTACAAGAAGGAATTTGCACATAATTAGCTAATATACTTTGGATTAACATTACCATCGAAGATGCTAACTAAAAATGAGTATGTATTACTAGTGTTCTCGGTGAATAAGGGGTATTCTGTGTATATAACTTTACTGCATGTATTTAATACAAATGTAAATAAAAATTCTACTATTTTCCTTATTAGAAATATACTTGTACTTGATTTTGCACTCTTGAGACATCTCAGAAATTCTAAAGATACTTGTATAAGATATAACAGAATAAAGTGGACATTGTTGTCTTCTATATTTATGTGTAACTTTCTTATCCCAAGAGAATCAAGTCTTTCACTCACAGGTGATTGTTTGTAATTGCAAAAACTACCCAGAAAATGTGTTGAATGATTTGTTTTGCGCTGTGTCTAAGCCCAGGTTCTCTTTCTTCTTCTCTCACAACTTTAAGCCTTCACAGCGTGCTATGTATCACCAACCCATTTGCCAATGAAATAACCTGTAAATACGCTTGCTGAAATACAGGCTTATGTAATGCTCAAGTTCGTTGCTTAATCATGATGAGGTGATGTGTTTTAGCTGAGCTAAGTTCTTGATTATAAACCACGTAACCGAAATGACAAGTGTCTTCATTTATTCTTGTTGCTCAAACATAGTACCTGATACTCACAAGTTGAAAGAGGAAAGGTTTATTTTGGCTCATAGTTCTTAGGGTTTCAGTTCATAATTGGCTGGCTATAACAGAGAGATCAAGGAGAAAAGGCAGAGACAGACCCAGCCAGACCACGACCCCAGGACCCACCTCCTCCACCCAGGCTTCCCCATCAACCTCACGTTTGGCTGTAATCACGCACAGGTGATTTCGCCACCTTCCCAAAGCGGCATCTGTGAGTTCATGAGAGGGCGGGCGGTGTAGGCCGTAACAATGAGCGTCTCCTGACTCCTGGCCTCCGGCCCTTTGCAGGGACCTCTGTCTCTTTACTTTTGTTTTCCGCCCTTATGCTTTCCGTGTTTCTGACATAGTCCGCTCACCTCCCTACTCTGTGTCCATGACACTGAAGTGCCACCCTGATTCTGCAGTGCCTTGGGTGGTACAGCAGTGAGCCAAACCCAGGCTGCTGGACCCCAGCCCATGACGTAAAGGCAGAAGTGAGGAACTGGGAGATTAACTAGCTTTCGGTATCATTTAGAGTCTGCGGGCCCCCTTCTAAGCCACTTTGCTACTTGTTAGCTCTGTGTATTTGTACTTCACTGTGTTTTCACTTCAAGAAGAGCCAGTAAAGGAAGTGGCCCTGCTGGTGTGTTCTAGAGTACCAGCAAATAGCGCGCCCAAGGTATTTCTCTCCCTGATGGTCATGCTATTCACAGCCTGCTTGTGCAGGTTGCTGCATACCCTGCCTAGGATGGGCCTGGCTTGCCTTCCTTAGACTGAGTGCAGGTTTTAGTTCAGATTCTCATGTCTTTTCAATATTGCTGTATTCATCCTCAGGCTTTATTTTGCATCTCAATTGATAACTTTCACGTGACCTTTCAAATGCAAACTCGTGTCCTGTCAATCCTACTTAAAATTATTTAGTAGTCTTCTTTGGCTTGCAGAATAAATTCAAGCCCCTTAGAATGCTATGCGAAGGGCTTAGCGCCCTCCTTTGCACCTCTTTTCCTTCTGCTCAAGAAGATGGCAGGGATGGGAATCTCCCTTTCCAGAGGCAGGTCTTCCCCTGCCTCTCTGACTTGGTGCTTTCTTGGCTGCAAGGAAACACTGCAATGGCCCCTTATGTCATAGCACGTCGTGAGAATGTGGGCTCTGTGCCTCCACAGCCAACCTGACACCCTCATTCTCAGTACATCCCAAGACGGGAAAGGACCAGAGGGCAGCAGGAAGTGTGAACACAGGCCTCAGATGGGCAGTGGGTCCCAGGGAGCTCTGCCACACACCCAGCCTATGCGGCAGGCTGCAGAGAAGATGTCAGAGCAAGGTGTCCCTCAGGGAGGGCAAGGCTCATAGTGTGCTGCGGCCACCATGGAACCCACATTGTGTGGGTCAGAGGCTGTGTGCTGTGTGTAGGCAACTATGTTCAGAAGCAGATTCGCAGAATTTTAGGTCCAAAGCGTCCAAACTGGACAGTTTTGTCATTGGGTCAAATAAAAAAGAGTTATCATCTGCAAGGTGTTCACCAAAGAGTCACAGCAAGAAATCGAGCGTAAGCCCCACCCTCTTCTCCTTCCTTCAACTACAAGGCCTGCTGAGAAAAACACAACTGCGCTTGAAACCTGAGATGATAGAGAAATGTCAGAAGTGGAAAGTTTCTTCACAGTGAATGTACTACAAAATATCCTGGAGCAGACTCCATGGAAGCTTGAGGCAAAAATGAACCTTAGAATAACAGAATTTCCTGTTTGCACGTCTGAGTTTGTGACTGCTAAACTTGTTTCCAAGAATTGCACAACCATCTCCAAGATTTCTGGTGATATTTCTGTTTTGTCAAATGCAGACAAAGACCCCAAGGCCTATTATATCTTTGGCTTCAGTGAACTTTGTGTTTCATAGACAGATTCTATCATTCTGTTTCCTGGAGTGATAGAAATTTGAGCTTGACTTTTACTTTGAATTTTGATTTCACTTTGGAATTTTGACATGCAGCCCATTTTTCCTTTAAAGAGCTACATTTTTCTAGATTATAGGAGGTCCTGTGTTACTTTGATAGTCTTTAGTTCATGTTGAGTGTGTATGTATCAGTGCACACTTATGCAATTTGAATAACTGTGATATCAAAATGGACTGAGGGTTTAATATTTTCAGATGGTTATTTTATAGAATTAACATTAACATTTTAGCAAGAGAGGTTTATTTGTTATTTATGTTTTGACAAGCATTGTGAAAATATCAGCAAACATTTTCTGAGATCTCTATCAATTAGAATGTTTTTGTCTTTAAGTAATAAAATACTTCAATAAAATTAACTCAAATGTGTAGGCACATGTAACTTGTTTTTAATTTAAACTTGATCTAGGCCAAAGGACTGAGAAGTGATAGGGCAAGGATTTAGGAGACTGTATAATTTGAAGCTGGTTGATTAATACACTAAACAGTGTTAGGACCCTGGGTTGGTTTTTCTATAATTTACTTAGTTTTTAGCTTGGGTACAAAATGGCTGCAGAATTCCAAGCATCACACCTTTATATAACAATGCTCACAGACACAGGCAAGTCACTGACTGTCTTGCTTCAATTTTGTTTTTTTTTTTTTTTTTTTTAAAGAGAGAAGAAAAAGAAGGAAAAAAAGGACATAAAAAACAATGCAGTAAAAGGGTACAAATAATACAGTATTTCTAGAAAAAAATATATACAGTACAAAATCACCAGTTAATAGGTTACATATTATCTTTCCAGAAACAGTTGTCCATATCACTAAATTAAAGCATATAAAAGGAACATTCATACAGTGAAATTGGAGACAGTTCCGTTCAATGATCCCACAAAAGCTCAGTTATATGGTTTTCCATCCTACACACTCGAACATACCTGCGGTTATATCCCTTAGTCCACCTTACTTTTCTCTCTTTTTTACAGTAACAATTAGACTTTTAGGGTTTTATTACTCTCACAGTTCTTATTACTTTTTTGAAGAGAATAAAACCAAATGTGACTAAGCAAAACAGAGTCAGTAGCCTGTCGCCACAGCTCCATAGTTGAGATTCCTGTGTGCTTCCCGCTCACTGTTTTGTTACCCACACAGCCTTCACCTCTCATTTTCAAAGAGAATCGTTGACTTTGGCTAATCAATACTCAGGCTCTCCAGCTTGAGCTCGAGAGGGCCCTGAGAATCGCTGGATGTGAGGGATCTGAAGCAGAAAATCAGAGATCGAGTGGTAGGGACACAGTACAGAGAGGAGCAATAATTTCACCCAGGGTGGGTTCGTGTTTTAATTTATATGTGAGATTTTTTTTGAAAATTAGAATATGCTGACACCCCAAATAAGCTTCAAAAGTCAGTGTTAGTTAGAAAGATCAAATTTCCAGGTGGTTTGGACAGCAGGCCTGTTCCTTTTCTTACCCGTACATATCTTCAAAGACAGTATGTCGACAGGCCATGAAACCCTCTCCTCGCTTGTCTGCTGATCAGATTCTAGAGATATGGCAATGACTTAGAGATGGCCTTGGTTCTGCACGGCCCCGAAAAGGAAGTGGTGCAGGGTACCATCACAGTGGAATTTGAGATCAAGTATAATAGATCACGGACTCCATTGATCTCCCCCAGGAGACTGCTGATGAAGCTGAACATTTACTCTTTTGCTTACATTGAAGCTCATTTAAGTTCAGGGGAAAAAAAAAAACGAGTCCAGTCCCTGCCCCAGGGACTTTGAAATTTCCTTGTTTGAAGGGGGTAAGATTTTGCTTCTCTTGCCTAATCACAGTTGAGCAACAGAAGTGAGCGGATGACTTGGAGCTAGTGGGGTGGGGCGGGGCACACTGCTGCGGAGGCCAGGCCGGCCTCCAACTGCCAGGCTTCTGGGAAGCTGAGCAAGGTGTGAGGACCAGGAAAGCACTGTATCTTACATGAGTGATCTGGGGTTGCCAGACAACCTCTGAAGGGGAGGGGTAAAGTTTAGAAGGAAATCACTGTTTTTAAAAGGCTAATTTCTGGACATATCACTACATTAAAGGGTGTGCCCTCATTAGCAATGAATGAGAAAAAATAGGAAAGGAACTTTAAAGTGTGTTTTTAATCTTTGCTTTTAAATGAGCCTATTATTTAGATTTCTATTTTTTTTTTATTTCAAAGTGAAAACAAAAACCAGAAAAAACAAAATACAAACAAAAGAAACATACAACAGCACCAACAAAACCCCCAAAATAATAATGGTATAGAATTTCAAGATAAGATGACAGGAATTAATAATAGTTGTTATGTTGCATGTTGTTATCTTCAAATGAGTTGTTCAGATTACCAGGTATAGGCATGCAAAATGGATCAAACAATACAATTCCTTCCTTTGAATTAATAAAATTAATAGTATAATCAATTATCTTAGCTATCTTGTGTGTGTGTATATATATATATATATATATATATATATATATATACCGTGAATTATTACATATGTGTTTCCTCAGGCCCAAGTAAGATTATTTCCTTTTGCTCAGTGCTGACACTCACAGTATGATGGTACATTTTTGCTCTTAGAAAGAGACATAGTAATATACTAAGATCTTCCTTTAAAATTTTGCCTTGCTTAGCAAGAAAATCTACAACTGTCATAATCCATTTTCACATTTTTAGTTTTACTAGGTACGTGTTTCAAATCCACTAAAGCACTTCCAGACTTTAATTTTATGTCCATTATTTTTAAATTAGTGTTGGTATGTTTTGATAATGTATCAGCATATTTGCTCTCATTTTTAAAATTTAAGCAGCTTTTGTCAAGTAGGAAAGTTATCAAATAGCGAATATGTTTATGAAATGCGTCATGTTCTCATTTTAGCATGAAGTAAAGCTCGTGTGCCGGGATTCGGAACTGTTGGTTCCTATTTGAGCTTCCTGGTACAAGGAGTCACAATGCCTAGCAGTCTGAGACTAACTGTTCTGGGAGTCCAAGTGGAAACTGCACAATTTTTCCTTCAGTGCTGCATTGGCTGCTCTGCTGACTTGAAATGTCTTCTCCCTCCTGGAATCTGGACTCACATGCTGTGCTCCTCTGTTGACAGTCCTCCACCCTGGTAGAAATGATCGAATCTGTCCATGGCAGGGGAAGTGGTCTCCGCCTTTGTCCTGTGGTCAGCAGCTGACCTCTGCCTGCTGGAGACCTCTCGGCCTTCTGCATTGCCCTCTTTGGAGGATGTTGCTCAGTAACCCTTGCCATGCAGTCCTCAGGGTGGTGCAGTGAATTTTCTGACTAAGCTTGTTTCCATTAAGTAAGAATGTGTTTCATGTACTTTCTGATTGAAAAATAGCTAAAGTTGAGAAAGATTAATGTGTGATGGAATTTATTGATTTAATTGTAATCTGTGTAAGAAAATAATGCTAAAACATCAAAGGACCAGAAGACATGAGCTGAGAGATTTAACTTAGTAAAAGCCAAGGATTTAGATAGGAGCAAGAAAACGATTATACTTTACTAAGTATTCTTGTTTCCCTACTAACTTTTGACAGTTCCCGTCAACTAGATGGATAAACTCAAGGTCATGTGTTCACATTTGTCCAGTTTCCCCTACATTTCCTGGTGTTTTTTATCTTCTTCATAAAATTTGGCTAAGATCACTTAATTTCTGGTACTTTTCTGGACACGTGGGTGTATTTCGCGTAACACTTGACCCATAATGATATATAAAGGGTACTTCTGTCCTTCCTTACGTTTCTCTGATATTTTTCAAACTGGCCTACATAAGGGAGCAGAAATAGAACACATTAACTACAATCTATATATTTTATTTAATTTAATAACTTCAATTAAAAATGTAAAAACCGAACATAAGACAAAAGGACACTGAAACCATACAAATTAAAAATTAACGTTATAGCAGTTACAGAGTGCCAGTAAACAGGTATGGCGGTAAGAGACGGACACTAAAATCGGAAAGTAGTATTCAGTTGACCAGCGTTGTTAAAGAAGGAAGGTTCTTTATATAAGGTTCTCATATATAATGAACTATACGAAGGTTAAAGCAACACCTAGTGAACATCAGGGAAGAACCCAAGTTAAGAGATGGGAAAATAGGCAACACACAGAGAGAAGAGGCACATAATGAGAGACAGTAAGTGATGCGGTCTTTATGTCTTTAAAATTAACAAGATGGTTCAGAAGACGTATGTCTGAGGCCCTGGCTCTCTTTAGTCTCATTTGTTAAATTATACAGATTCAGGAGTCCTAAGATTTTTCCCAGCTTCTGCAATATGAAAATAGTGCAGGCAATTGGAGAAACACATCACACAGAGAAGCAGACGCAAGGATCCTGGGACCATGAGTCACCCCATTTCTTTCCAACAGACTCGGGCTTCTCGGAGTCCCGAGTTGGCATCCCCGGAGTCTTCACAGAGGGTTTTGCTCTGCATCCAGACATTCCTGTGTCTCTGAACTGGAGCCTTCTTCCAAACATTTCCAACGTGAGCCAATTCTGACACACTAGCCCTGTAAGTATTAGCAACCTCGATAATACTGTAAGAATTAGTAGCTTTCCAAACGGTGGTTCATCAGAGACGCGCACTGAGTGTGCGGAGCACAGACCACTGGTGGGAGGCAGACAGCCAAGCCTGCCCGGATGCCAGCAGTCAGACTCTAGTCTTTCCTCAGCTGGACTGTAGACAGCTGTACTTGGGGGAATTTTTGTGTAAATGAATATGGAGTGAGCCAGTGGCATTTCTAACCAATTCATAAATCGTTGAAGTCACTCCCTTCTGTAACTAATGTTTTTCATGCCAAACTCCAGAGGGGGTGAGCTCGTATTAAATGCTAAGGAGCCAGCCTTGGAATGAATGTTCTCGGTTACAGTAACTGCCGGCTTCATGATAGTAGATGATGATTTCCTGAGATCCACATGCATGCTGTAACTTGTGTTGCAGGACTCAAAGTGTATTTATAAAACCTCCCAAGGCAGTTGATGCCTTTTCTCCCTTTGCGGCAGACTTCTGAGCCTAAGATGACCACATGGCAGAAGTCCCTTTAGAGGGAGTGAGGGCATGGGGGTGCTTGGCTTCTGTGTTAATGCCTGGAGACTGGCTGCCTTCAGGGATTTGGGAGAAGTTGCATACTTGTGGTCTCGTGTAGAACAAGGTATGCTGGCTCCTTGTTTGCGCGGTATTGTTGCATCTGCTGTAATCTGTCCTGTGCTGTGTGTATAACACGCCCTTAGTTCCCTCAAGGGGCTTACGGTGTCGTCGCTGTACTGAGTGTGCACTTGATCCTTTTGCAGAGCTCTGCCCAGCGTTATCCTCATTTACATCTTTGCAAAAACCAGGACATTCCACAGAGCTGTTTGTCACCCCAAAGGCCAGTGCACATGAGGTACAGTGTTTCTGAGGGGACAGTGAGATCCTGAAACTAAGACACAGGATGAAAGGGTCAAGGCACTGCTCGGAGAATGTAGGTAGGGATGTCTCAGGAGAGGGGACTGCTGCTGTGTGCTTTTAAATGTCCCAGAGGAATTGTGTCTTTTTTTTTTTTAAAGCAAAGAACCAGCGTAAAGAGCACCTGATTTTCAAGCCGGGTCCCTTAGCAAACGCTGGTGCAGCTCTCCCTGGAGTGGGAGTCTCGTGGTCTCTCTGTGTGTCAATCAGCCCTCCACAGCCACTCCTGGATACCTGGGGGTGGGGCTGCTTGTGGACAGCTCAGGGTTGACCCAGCACTTGGGCGAACACAGCCAAAGTCGTCAGTGTTGTTCTGGGCTCTACCACCCTGCCTTTCAAAAGCACGTTGGCACCTGCGACCTTGCACGCTTTCCTTGGACTTCTGGCTGGTAATTGCATCTGGATTATAGGTGAGCATGTGACCTGGCTTTGACACTTAAGAGTCAAGACCTATGTGCAGTCCTGCAGTCTTTTACTGTGATCTGTGATCTGATTTTTCCTTTGTTCTTGTCCAGTTTATTCTTAGATTTCTCCCCTCCCTCGGGGGGTAGATTTATAGGGTATTGGAGGCATTTAGAACCCTGTCTCAAGTTTTTAAATGAGAAGTTGTATCTGGAAGAAAGAGAGAGCTAGTCAGGTAAAGACATTTACTATGGCTTTGCCAGTAATGTCCACAGTATGAAGAGATGAAAAACCACTCAAAAACCACTCAAAATTATCAAGCTCTCTACCTTCCATGCTTGTTCATATGTATGCATCAGTGATGGACTACCTTAACAGAGAGGCATGCTACAGAGGGCAAACCCACGACCAGTAAGCATTGGTTTTGAAGGAATATATATCCTGGTAAGTCGGTTAAGTTGTAGATTTTTTTTCTACCCAAAGATGCAATTATAATGCATATCATTGTGGCAGCTTCAGAGTCTTATGTGACAGTTTTAAGGCACAGGGGTTGTCTTCCCAACCTTGGAGAGAGAACAGTCTGTCCTGCTTGCTTCTGATTTCAACAGTCACAAGTGCAGGTCACAAGCAACCTCTCCAGCTGGCATTCCTAGCACGGCACTAATCAGCAGGTGACTTCTGTGGCTTTCTTGAGAAGTGGATTCGCAACTTTATTTTACTCTCAGCTTAAAGAACTCAGTCACTTGTAGCATATTTCCAGGGCTACTGAGTAGGGTCAATAAAGTTCTGTCAAAAGTGATCATTAAATTAAAAGCAAGTTTCTAATTTGCAAATAATCTCTGAGATGTGTTCATGGAAAGAAATGTCTACATAGGATGAAAATATCATGTATAGAAAAGCAGGTGAGGGAGCTTGGTAAAGATTTTAAAGATTATCGCCTAGGTTGTTTCCCTGGTCACATGTGATCATGTCTCGTAATGACTTTTCTTTGGACTTGCATTGATGTGGTGTTCTCTAGGAATGAACAGTGCTTGAATGCCCTAACTTTAGTTATTGTGATGTTCTTCAATAACTGTAAATGCAGCCCAGGTAATTAAAAGAGAGCATAGAAAGCAGTTGCTTGCCTCAGTGGCCATTGTTTGAAAATAGGGAACGAAAGAGGTCTTAATAGAGAGGAAGATGAAACGTTAATACCTGCTCATTTAGAAAAGTGTAACTTAGCACCTCGATTGATGTAACTATGTCTGTTGCTTGGGTAGTTGGCAGTTATTCAAGAGTTCTAGATAAGCTGTGATGAAATATTTCAACACAAGGCCTCAGGCAATTATTGTTTTGCTATTAACTAACTAGCTTACCATGTCGAGTAACTACACACAAACTGAAATGACATACAGTACAGTAATGCTGCTAACACATGCTCATAACACTGGGCAAGAAATTTACAAATGCTAGCATTGTAAATTGTGTAAATCACTCAGTCTCCAGGGAGCTGGACTAGATAGTGCATGTTGATCATTCATTCCATAAATAATTGCCTGTCCAGTGTGTGCTGGATACTGGCTGTTTCTTGTATTTAGTTTTACCCGTGTAGGACTATGAATATTCAAATAATTCCTCAGTGTAGATATTGTTATTTAATAAGCCAAAGGGACGTGATTACAGGGATCATCATTAATCACATTTGTTCTCTAAAGATGATGAATGATTGGTGGACTCCTAGGTGACTGGAGCCTGGATTCTTAGGTTGCCTGGAAACACAGAGACGGGGCACTTGTTATGGTAGCCCAGTTTATTGGCAAATGCAAAACTGAGTCAGCAGGCAGTATGCTGAATCTCCACCTTTTGCTAATGAGAACATTAAGATAATTCCTTTTATCATATCAGCAATTTTATTTCCTATACAGTCAAGCTACATATTATAATTTACTGAATTTTTAAAATGGTTGACAACACCTTGTAACGACATGACAGTTAAGTTTAAATTCCACATGCGTTTTTAATTTCAAATGCATAATGTCTGTGGTTTGCTATCTTGCTTTCCAAATTTATGTAAATATAGATACAGACTATTTGGATTAAATTAAAAGCATGGTTAAAAAAAATAATGTGGTATATTACCCATGAGCTAGTCAAAGCTTCAATAAATATGATTTAAATTAATAGTTCTAAGTAAATAACAGATAAATCTGTAGTACAATTTAATGGCATTTTTATGTGGCATTATGAAGTCCTTATTTGCAGGTCACTTAGTGTTATGCTATTGTTTCTCTTTAAAATATTATGTTCAAAGTAATATAGCATGTAATTTGATACACAAGAGCATTAGAAAGCAGCTTTATTTGAAGAGCGTACTTTTGTGATCGTGTGTAGATGTTCGAGGGCCGGCTCGTATCTGAGGTTTTATTCCACTTTTGTGTCCTCTAATGTTAGTCCAGCATGCAGCAAGCAGTCACTTGCTGTGGGCATTCGCAATGATTCCGTTCTTTCTGATTTAGAGCTTAAAGATGCCTTTTACTGCGCTACACATTTCTTCTATTTATCAGCTGTGGTCTCTGCCCCCGTACATGTGCTGTGTGTCTATCTTATCTCGCTATTGATTCCAGCTTTTCTGTTTATCAGACGCAACAGCAGAGGTAGAGCCCGCAGTCTCTCCCGAGACAAGCTGCCTGCAAGGCCCTATTTACCATTGTCCTCTCCTGGGCTTTGGCGTTTATGCAATTTGTTTTGATATTTTTGAGTTCACCCTTTTAAAGTTTCTCTCCAGTGAAAGAAGCAACAGGTCGGATTTTCATAGCACAGTGCTGCTACCTTTGGCACTTTTAGCTTTGTGTTAGGCTCTGTTCATTTCTATACAGTTCTACAGATGCTCTGCTTTTTGTGTCCTCCAATATTAGTCCAGCATGCAACCCCTCTGCGGATAGAAACAGGCTCCGCACCAGAGATGGAAGAAAGTACAAAGAGGGAGCTTAATTTAGAGCGTTTTTCTGCACTAAGTGCCCTTTGAAAGCCAATTCCTAGGGGTCCTTTTCAAAAGCTTCAATGACTAAGCCATATTAAGCCCCTCCCTTAAAAGAGCAGCATTGCTAATTAGGCTAATGCTCCACCATTTAACAAAATAAACAAGTGGTCCAGGGCACTCACCAATGCAAAGGTGATCAGTGATCCTGATGGGATCATGCACACAGTTGTAAGTACATAAGGAAATGGTCCGGTGGCTTATACAAATTAGATAGTAGAGTGTCACCATGCAGAAGACATGGGAAGTACTTGTGATTGGCCAAGGCAAAGCAGCACACAGCTGCTTATAACTACTAATCTACACTGACTGGCTCTTTGCACTCTTTGGCATGGTTGAATTACTTTAATAGATTTTAAAATTTTCATTTTAATAAAGATATGTATTCCTGGTCATAGGTACTTAAATACAGTTAGTACCCCAGACCATTCAGATGTTTGGGGAAGCCTGGTGTACAGGAGCGTATGATTCATTCTTGTGTTGCAGTTGTTTGATGAGTGTCTGGAGTGAAACGTTATAACCTTGCATCAGAATATTTTCTAATGTAGAATAATCAGATTATATATCTATTTAATACTTCAGAATTTTGTTTCATGTACATAATTATACGTTCTTTCATATGCTGAATACATGATGTCTACTGAATGCAAAAAACCCCCAAGAAACCAAAAACAAAGACAAACAAACAAAAAAAAAACCCCACACATTTGCTAAATCACCAGGCCTTTTAAACTTGATCCCGGCAGCTTGAACTCTCAGATACCTGCTCTCTGACCGCACTGTTAGTGCATGTGTGTCTCTTTCTAAACTACACTGTGGTGTTCAGTTTACTCATTGCCTTTATGAACATTCAAGCACCTGTTGTGTGTCGCATATTGTTCTAAACTCTGGACTATAACGACAGCGCTAGCCACGCGATTCCCAGTGAGGACACCACAGGGAGAGTCACTGTGATCTAATCCCTTGCTACACAGCAGGAAAGTACAGGACAAATGAGCCTTTGGGGAGCCCTTTCCGTGTGCGGGACACTAAAGTACTCTGAAAATGGAAAACTAAATCACATGGTATCTTACATGGTTTATTTTTATATTAATTTCTATATATGTTGCCTGACATACAGAAACCACATTACAGGGATAGTTTAGTTTCTTTTTATTTCCTTTTTTTGAAGCATGACTGGTTAAGTCATGTTTCCTGCTGATTAGATATTTTAGTTGCTCAGAGGCATGTGATCTGAAGTCCACGTTTCGCATAGACTCTCAGGGATCAGCCTGGGGGCTGTCTGCCTTCACCAGTGGAGTCCGTACCAGCACCTGTTGGCCCGCGGAGCCCAGAGCTCCTGTTAGCGCTGTTCAGGTGCTGCTGGGGCCAGCAGCCAGCTCCTCCTTAACCTCCCCTGCCCTTGCATGTCCCTGGGTGCTGAGTTTGCCCCAGGCTGGCTGTGGCATTATTTTTACGCAAGATGCAGGGGTTGAGAGGAGGAGAGGTAATGGCAGAGAACTCACTGCCACTAGTTTTGAACAAAAACTGTGAGTCACCCAGGAAAATGTGTGGCCTTGCACACCCCAAGCCACTGAGTAAAGGGAAACACTTGGTAAAATCCTGGCAGCTTTAGCGGCTGTGTCCTGCTAAGATGGGTGCGGCAGAGGGCAGAAACAACTTCAGACTCTCTGCTTGGCAGTGTTAAAGGCATCCCTGGGACCCTCCGGAGGTTCCTGGGCTGCGGGTGCTTTTCACTGACTGAGTTTTGGGGGTCGAATCTGGAGCAGAGCTTGCAATTTTCCCTTAGGAAACTCCTGAGCATATTAAAGTGTCTCTTCCAAAGGATTTAGTCAGCAGAGACGCATTCATTGGGTCTTACCTTTGCAAACTAAAGCAAATTCTTCAGAATCTACCTTACTGTTCATATATTGTATCCTTCTTAAAAGAGCATTGCCTGCTTCTAGTTTTAATTTCAGACTTCTGGGATTTGATTAAGATTGGGTGAAACACTGATGTTTTTAATGGTGGTTCTGTATCATGGAAAGAAAAGGTTTCCAAGTGATGCATTTGCACCACAACACTCCAAAGGAAAAATTTCACCACAGTATTCGCCCACTAACCCAAAAACCATGGCCAGAAAAAGCAGAGAAAGCTCAATAAATGACTCAAATTGAGCCTTCACTTTTTGATTCCACTCTTTTGCTAGTGTATATATGGTTGATACAGAAAAAGTAAGTGACAGAATAAGGTTTAAATTTGCCTGAAATGTTTTTTTAATAATCAATAGTCTTCCTGTATACAAATAACAAACTCACCTAAGATAAAGTGTTAGAATTGAACTTTTCACAATAGCATCAAAAAAAATGAAATATTTAGGAATCAATCTAACAAAGCAAGTAAAAGATCTTTACATTGAAATGTATGGTACCCTGAAAAAGGAGATAGAACAGGATATCAGGAAATGGAAAGATACCCCCTGGCTCTTGGGTAGGAAGACCTAACATAGTGAAAATGACCATACTCTCACAATTGTTATACAGATTTTATCCAATCCCAATCAAAATACCAATAGAATATTTCACAGAATTAGAGAAAACAATTCTAAAATTCATTTGGAACTAGAAGAAACCTAGAATAGCAAGTTATTCTGGGCAACAAAGGCAAAGCAGAAGCATCACAAATCCCTGGCTTAAACTATATTACAAAGCTCTTGTGATTAAAGCAGCATGGCACTGAAAATAAAACAGAACCAGAGATTGAAGGAACAGATAATAAGATGCCAAAACAACTCTAAACATACTTTATCTTCTACAAAGGGGCAAACATTTTCACTGGAAGAAAGACAGCTTCTTAAATCAATGATGCTGGAAAAAGTGGCTTTATACTCTGAAGACTCAAACTAGAACCATGTCTCTCATCATGAATTCAACTAAAATTAAAATATATTGAAGATCTAAATATTAAAACAGAAATATTAGATCTTCTGGGAGAGAAAATAAGTAGGACTTGTGAAGATACAGGTGTAGGTAAATATGATGAACAAAACCCTGATTCCACTGGAAATATTACAAGGAATCCACACCCTGTCTCATCTTAGTAAACAGTTTTTGCACAGCAAAGGAAAATATCAACAGAGTGAAGAGACAACCCACAGAGTGGGAAAAAACTCTACTGGCTATGCTTCATACCAAAGGCTAGTATCTAGAATACACAAAGAACTAAAAAAAATGATAACTCCAGATTGAAAGATGCAATCCAAAAATGGGCATCTGAAATAAATACATACTTCCCAAGTGAAGAAGCACAAATGACAAATTAATACATGAAAAAACTGTTCAACGTCATTGATCATTTGAGAGATGCAAATTAAAACAACACAGATTCCAGACAGAATGGTTGTCATAAAGAAAGCGACTAACAACAAGTGCGGGAGGGGCTGTGGGGAAAAAGGAGCCTTCTCCACTGTTGCTGGGAATGTAGACTGGTGCGACCACTGTGGAAACCAGTGTGCAGATTCCTCAGAAAACTAGACCTAGAGGTTCCATTTGACCAGCTATTCCCCTTCTGGGTATTTCCCAAAAGAATAAAAAGCATCACATCACAGTGACATATGCACACCCATGTTCACAGAAGCACAGTTTGTAGTAGCTAAAACTCAGAGAGAGCCCAAATGCCCATCAACCTATGAAAGGACAAAAAAGACGTGGGGTTTTAGACTTGATGACTACTCAGTGACAATGACAGATGAGCTTGGGACATTGCTAGGTGTATGGCTGCACCCTGAGACCACAGTCCTGATGATATTGAGGGACTCGTGATGGTGTGTTGAATGCTGGTGGTGCCCCTAAAAGCAGCACACTCCAACCCCCAAACCGTGCAAGTGCATGATTTATTCTAATTTAGGGATACTTGTGCTTTTGTATGTGAAACTGCACTGTAAATTTATCATACTTAAGAATTTATATGACACCTGAAATCATGTGTCATTTTGAAAGAAAATTAAGGCATAAAAGAGAAACATCAAATAGCAAAAATCAAGAACCAATGAATGTGGCGTAAACAAGGAAGAAAAGAAGAAAACATTACAAGAGAAAAACTTGTCAAAGAGAGAGGTCCTTACTGAAAGTGTATGATGAAACCATTTTTTGGAATAGAACTTGACACAGACAGGATTTAATGTCTTTCCACTGAGGCTTGCCTGCAATGTGATTTTCCTGTTTCTATTTCACCTTAAATTTTACTCCCTTTTAGCCTTTCCCCACCTTCCTGTGATTGCCCAGTGTTCCCTGAGGAGTTGCCGACAGTGAGAGGGAATCAGGCCTAAGCACCATCGTGGATCATGTCCAGGAAAGATTTCTAGTCCTTAGTGTACATGGAAGAGTCTGTGCCAAGCCTTCTGCATGCGGCTTGGTAGAATGAATGTCATGCTTAGGAGGGGAGCCTTTCTGCACAGCGGTCAGCTTTGCACGTGTGTCCCCTCCTCTCTGAGGATGCAAAGCCTGCAGAGATGCAACAGCAGTAGCCAGATGTGTGGTCATCTGAGGGTGAATAAAACGCCTACCTTCACCTGTTGATGCGTGCAGAATCCGTACCCTCAGAACAAAGAGAAAAGCTGCCCCTGGGAGGGCAGAGTGGCGGTAAAGAAGTGGCAGGTCCTGGATCGCTGCTGGGCAAGCAGGGACAGCCGGAGCAGCTCTAGGGCTCTGGAAGGAGGGTGCGCTCTCGGCGCACCTGAGAGCTCTGCGCTGTACCTGTGGCCCGCACTTGTCAGGGCTCCGCGGGACCAGCTCTGCTCTGCTGCACCAGGGCCAGGCTAAACTGGTCTCACTGCTGGGGCACACTTCTCTCTCTCAAGTTTACGTGTGGAGATTTTTGCCCTTCTCCACTGATGAGGTTGAGATCTCTTTCATCCTAGCAGGGAACAAGGTATCACAGCCACATGTGGGACCACTGAAGACTTTCGATATTTTATTGCTTTTTCCAATTTGATTAGTTTATTGATTGAACATTGAAAAATTATAATTGAGGATATTGTGGGGTGCAATATAATATTACATTGTGGAATGATTATTACATGAAAATCTGGAATGATTGAATCAGCTGTTAATAAGAGATTAGCACACCCATCATCTTGTTTTTGTGGTGAGAACATTTGAAATCTATTTTCTTAGCGATTCTGAAGGACACAGTATTCACTGTTCACCATAGCCACCATGTTGTTGCCGTGGATCTCAGACCTCTTATACCTGCGTACGCAGAAGCTCGCACCATCCCACCCTGACCCTGCTGGGCCTCCGCCCCGGGGACCCCCACTCCGCTCTGCCTTGTGGGTTCAATTGTTTTAGGGGTCACGTGTAAGTGAAACCACGCAGAATTTTTATCATTTCTATGGGGTTACTCCTTTAAAAAAAGTTAAATTTGTTGGTACATTTTAGGTGTACACAGCGAACACACTTATCCTAGGAAATCAGTGCCTGTGACTGATGTATCTGGGTTCTTCTTACTTATTCCCTTCCCCATTTCCCCTGCTTGTTTACAGAACTTCCTTTCCACTTCTCCCTTCTTTGTCACTGGTTTTTTCTTTCCCTTCCTCCCTTTCCCCCTCCCCGCCCCTTAGTCCCTCTCTGCTTCCTAGTTCACAATATCCTGATATACAGGATGGTCCTTATGTACACTTTTACTTTCTCATACCAGAGAAATAATTTGATAGTAACAAATGTGTGTCTGATTCATTTCGCTTAAGGTTATGGTCTCAAGGTGCAACCAGTTACCTAGAAATGTCTCAGGGGTATCCTTCTTTTTATAACTGAGTCTGATATAGCCTATATCAATGGACGGACTCCCAGGTATATATGAATTACCAAAGCTGAATCAGGAAGTTACAAAAGTTATAAATAACCTAGTATCAGTCAATGAAATTTAAGATGTAATTAAAAACTCACCAGCAAAAAAAATCCAGGTTTTGATGAATTCACTGCTGAATTCTACAAGAAATTTAAAGATCTAATGCCACGACACCTTAGACTCTTTAAGGAAACTGAAAGGGAAGCAATACTCCCAGCCAGTCCTGGAGCAAGTATTGTCCTGATATCAAAATTAGAGCAGGAGCCAACCAAAAAGAGAACTGCTGGTCAAGCTCCCTAGTGAGCACAGACACAAAAATCCTCAACGAGATACTCGTAAACAGGGTGAAACAAACCATCAAGGAGATGGTACACCACGGGCAAGTGGGGTTTCCTCCCAGGGATGAAGGGTGGTTCAACACATGCAAATCAACAGGTAAATATACTATGTGAGGGGGACCAAGGGCAAAAAT